>NC_084810.1:17182764-17484639 GCF_963583255.1 Pyrus communis | reverse complement strand
TAAGGGGAGAAAAGACCGTTCCAGAAGAACGAAAATAGCTGACATAGGTTGTTCCCACCTTATCTCATTTTGATACACATAGCACGCAATGTGAAAATGAAGTGAAAATGATCGTTCATTTTCAAAGTATAGCTAATTAAATGCCAGATATATTTAATGATGCTATGAAAGTGACAAAATCACATATATCAGCTGCAAATGCACCTGCAAGAATTGATGTCCTTGTTAGAAAAAATAAAGTGGCAGCGAATGATTCATCTGGTGCATGCTTGAAGTGTGGTAGACCCCCAGGTTCAAAAGATTCAGCCACTTGAAAGAGAAAGTCGAGGGCACAACTGAATCCAAATGAAATCATTCAAGAAGAAAAAATGAATGACAATCCACAATTCATGATTATGTACTTTCAAAAAAAGAAAATGTCCTTGATGAGACACCTGTACCTGAAGAAACAAAGGTACATGAAAGCAAAGAAATCGCCATAAATTATGCTTGTACTAATGAATTGTGGGATCGAAATGAAATAATCATCGACGACATGTTCACATTTACGGTAGCCACTGAAATCATATTAAGTGATGATCTTAAGCCCCACTCTGTTGATGAATGCAAATAGAGACAAGATTGGTCTAAGTGGAAATATGCAATCCAGGCAGAATTAAATTCCTTGGAAAGGTGAAATGTTTTTGGACCATTAATCCAAACCCTGCCTGGTGTAAACTCTATGGGTTACAAATGGGTATTCACAAGGAAACGCAATGAGAACAACGAGATTTCAAGATATAAATCACAACTCGTTGCACAAGGTTTTTTCCAGAGACTTGGAATTGATTATGAGGAGACATACTCTCATGTAATAGACGCCATTACGTTCCGTTACTTAATAAGTTTAGTGGTTTCAGAAAAACTTGACATGCAACTTATGAATGTCATCACCCCGTATCTATATGGAGAATTAGATGCTAACATATATATGAAAGTCTCAGAATGACTTAAGTTGCCTGAAACAACTAACAAACCACGAGGTATGCTCTCAATCAAATTAAGGCGATCATTGTATGGGCTGAAACAATCTGGACGAATGTGGTATAATCGTCTCAGTGAGTACTTGATTAAAGAAGGATATATCAACAATGTCATTTGCCCTTATGTGTTCATTAAGAAATCCAACTCTGGATTTGTTATAGTGGCAGTATATGTCGATGATATGAACCTAGTAAGAACCTCTGAATAGCTCAATAAAACTGCTGAATATCTGAAAAGCGAATTTGAAATGAAAGACCTTGGAAAAACAAAATTTTGTCTCAGCCTGCAGATCGAGCATTGTGCTAGTGGAATTTTGGTCCACCAATCAGCTTACATTGAAAAAAATCCTAAAGCGATTTAGCATGGACAAGGCTTATCCACTCAGCACACCAATGGTCGTTCGTTCTCTGGATATTAAGAAAGATCCATTCCGTCCAAAAGAAGATGATGAAATGGTCATTGGTCTAGAAGTACCATATCTAAGTGCAATAGGTGCTTTATTGTATTAAGCACAATGTACTAAACCAGATATAGCTTTTTCAGTCAACTTGTTAGCAAGGTATAGCTCTGCTCTAACAATTCATCATTGGAAGAGAGTCAAAGATGTATTGCAATACCTTTGTGAGACAACAGACGTGGGTCTCTTCTAGTCAAAGAAATCCATAAATGACTAAGTCCTTGTTGGATATGCAGATGCTGGTTTTCTTTCTGATCTGCATAAAGCCCGCTCACAAACTAGATATGTGTTCAAAAATGGAGATACAACAATCTCTTGGCGCTCAACAAAGTAAACATTAGTTGCTACATCTTCAAATCATTTAGAAATACTTGCTTTACATGAAACAAGTCGTGAATGTTCTTGGTTAAGATCAATGATCTATCATATTCGGAATTCATGTGGTCTACCCTAAAAAACAAACACTCCAACTGTCATCCATGAAGATAATGCAGCATGTGTTGCCTAAATGAAAGAAGGATTCATCAAAGGCGATAAAACTAAACACATATCTCCAAAGTTTTTCAGTGCACATGAGCTTTAAAAGGCTAAAGTTATTGAAGTCAGACAAATTCATTCCAATAAAAATCTGGCAGACTTGTTCACCAAATCTCTACCAAAATGCACATTCCAGAAGATAGTGCAAAGTATCGGATTACTTCGACTTACCAATCAAATAAATTTGGAGAATGCAGAATCAAGGGGAGCATCCATGATACATGCATGTTGTACTCTTTTTCTTTTGATTAGGATTTTTCCCACTGGATTTTTCCTGTCAAGGTTTTAACGAGGCAACATAAGCATAATTAACACTATATCAACAATCCAGGTAAAGTTGTACTCTTTTTCCTTCGCTATGATTTTTTCCCACTAAGCAAGGTTTTAACGAGGCAACTGATATTGATATGTAGGCATCCAAGGAGGCGTGTTGAAAACATTGGCAGTGTTATGAATGCCCACACAAATTTTCAATGCCCACACAAAATGATATTGACTTGGGAGATGAAGGAGGATCGTACTTTCAAAGATGTGTACTGTAAATTTCAAAATATTTGTCTGGAGTTGCTCTATGAATAGAACACTCCAACTACTATCAAGATACACAGAAAAGAAAGGAAAGATCAATAACATCAGTATATATTCCTACCTCTTTTATTTGTCATCCTTTTGTGCTATAGTTACAGTGTAATATTTTACACCTACTTCGCTCCTGTCACTAATAAAGGTTATCTCTCTAACTTTTACCTATTTATAAAACATATGTTTAAGCTTTGTTTTTTAAAATGTTCCTTTGGACGGAGTGAAGCTTATAGCTTAAGGATTAGGTTTTGAGTTTTGGACTCCCAACAATCCGGTGCTAATCTCTAAGCCATAAAGGTTACTTAATGCAGTATATGTTCAAGTCGAAAACAAGAAAAATAGATAAAAGTAGCCAACAGTTGTACTAAAATCTATGCAAACTTAATTTTGCACCTCCATGCTTGGGGTGATTTTCAAAATGATAACCTACGTTTCACATCCTCACATTGCCCAAAGGTTTTGAAATTGTATCGATGTGAAATCTCATCCCTGGATTTCACTGTTCAATTATTGTGCCTCACAATTTTGTGAAATTATTTTAATTTCATTAATTGAGTTTTAGTTTCTTAAAGTTTGATTTTCATAAGTAACCATAAAAAATCCGCTGAACTTTTGAAATCACTCTTAATATTTTTGGATAAAGCTCGACAACACAAACGCGCAGGCGAAAACCGTTTCGCCAATTGGATTTGTAACTAAAGAGATATAAGCTTGCAAAGGCAAGGGAAAATTAGTCTTTTGCCCACTTATATATAGCTGAAGCGGGGGGTGGGGGGGGGCAGACAAATGGGCAGGAACCAGACCCATATGCGACTCGGACTTCTTATTCCTTAGCAAGGTTTAACCCATTTTCTCGACAAATTTCAAGGGGTTTTTCCAGCCGATTTCAAGGATGGAATCTGCCCCCTCCACCACCATTTAAACTGTCTCACCCTCATGAACAAGAAATACCCCAAGGTTGCCCCATTTGGCCTCATTTTCACGGCAAGTCGAGCTTCACCTTTTTCCCAGATTTTCGCCAGCGGTGATCGTCCTCCTCCGTGCATGCCAACGTCATCCACCACAACCAATCGACTCATCTTCATCCCAACATCAAAACCCAACCACAATTCAAGTTGTTAAAGCACCGGTAACGTCAAATCGACATTTACCGATTTTGAAGATTTCTGATGGTCCCTTGTTGATTTCAGGATTTTTTGGGGCAAAACTAGACTCCGGCGAAGGTATAACTCTTGCTCTACTCCTCGAGATATTCATTTTGGTGTATTTGAGTCATTTTGGTGTTAGTTGGAAAATCCAGCAAGCCTGGGGCACCTGCTACCGCTTGGCAGCGGCTCATGGGCTCGATGACCTATCTTGTCTTCCTAGGCTAAATTTGGTGCGTTGAATCTGATTTTGATATCAGTTTGATGAAATTTGACCAATCGAACCTGGTTTCATAATGAGGCCACATGACCTTTGTAGACGAAGGTCCAGTTGTTGGTTTATCATGAAATTATAATAAGTGCTTATGCGTAATATTTGAGGATCTTAGGAAGTTACGATCAAATCTGATGTGCAGATCTTCCAGATTGGACTACGTAAGGTTGTTGACCCTACCGTTAACTACGTTGATTGAGGGCTGACTTTTGGTCAAATGTCTTGAATCACTCTTAAATACTAGAATTAGTATTACTAGAGACCTAATAGGGTTTGGCGGACCTACTCTAATCAACAGGCCATTTTGGAGATGTGCACCTTGGTTTGCATACAAGTGGCACCTTACCGTTGATTTACGTGTTTGTTAAACTTCTAGATGATATAAACAATATGTGTGAGTGCTAGTATGAAAAGATGAGCGAAGTACATATTTAAAGTATCATGTACGACTTGTATGTCTTTATGATAAGATATTTGGTTTTGTTGAAATATATCACATCGATCGTATCTTGGTGAAAAGAAGAGTTTAAATATGCTAACCTCACTCTAACCAGTACCAAAGCCTTTTATGGTAAAACCTCACACTGACGAATTATGCAGGTGGTAATTATCAAATTGGGAACAATATCGGTGTTGTTGGAAGTGGGCCTTTGGCCCTTGTCTTTGATAATTCTACAGGTTTGTCATATGGAATCGATAGTGTGTGTGCTTACAATTGTGATTCGTGTTGTATTGTTGTATGAAATACGACGCATGATGTAGGATGTATGATATGTGATGTATGATGATATAACTGAACCATGTAGCAATGTGGTATATGAGTGGTCCTGCTTGGTTAATCCGATTGAGGGACCACTACATTTGATGCATGGCTATGGTTTTGTTTGGTTAATCCGCATTGGGGGACCATACGTATTATAGGGGCAACTCTACTTAGTTCCACAGTAGAGGGTCACTGCCTGCTTAGGTACATGGTACTTATAGATGGTCCTGCTTAGTTAATCCGCATTGGTGGTCATTGCCTATTTGGTAACCTTGTTCCCATAAGTGGTCCTACTTGGTTAATCTGCAATGGAAGACCATACTTTTGGATATATGCCTATGGTTCTGATTAGTATATTCGTGATGGAGGATCATCCGCATTGGGTGATCTTGCTTGGTATATATGTGATGGGTGATCACTGTATACACTATTAGACTATGCTTATGGTTCTGCTTGGTATATCCACGATAGGGGACCATACGTATTCTAGGAACAATCATGCTTGGTACATTCACAATAGGTGATCACCTAGTATTATAGGATACCATCCTGCTTGATATATCCTCGATGGAGGATCGTACGTATTCTATGAGTGATTATGCTTGGTGTATCAGCGATGGGTGATCACTACCTATACTATTAGACTATGCCTATGGTTTTGCTTAGCATATTTGCAATGGCAACAACTTCCTAGCTGGATTCTGTTGAGTGGTCTAGAATCCTTTTCCTTATTCGGTTTCGTTCAATGATCTGGTACCCTACCTCCGATTGGGTTTCATTAAGTTGGTCCGGAATTCCATTTCACTTTCAATTCCGTTAAGTTAGTTTGGAATCCTGAAATCTTGTGCATAAAAGTTACTCAAGTTCACGCTTGTGGTTGTAACTTGGATTACAATGTTGGATACTTGGATTTTAGTAGTGAAATACGGTAAACCTTATAGAGGTTGGTTTTATTAAAAATTAGTGGAGTGATATTTGGTCTTGTTGGTTGATTAATGTAGTTAAATGTTAATATTGTGTGGCTTGGATTCATGAGATTGATTATTTTTTGTGATTGTAGAATTGTGTTGGAAAACATATGATGCACGTGGATGACAAAATGACAATCCTAGCTGCCATATAATTTCATTATGTAGTGTGGAATCTGGTGACTCATGATGCTCGAGTTTCATTGAGTGATTCTAGAACTATATGTTTTTTTGCTAGAAGTACTATGAGAAATGTCAGAGTTTATCAAACTGTGAACTACGAATGGCTTGATCCGTGTTAGGGTATGTAGGCAGTCTAACACAAAGGTTAGATGCAGTCATGATATAAAAGAAAAAGGTAATGCGATGTTGAACCATTGTTTTGTTTTTGGTCATGTCTCGAAGCGAGGCATGATAGCATATCTCGAGATCGGGTATTGACAATACATGTACACAAAAGTTGACAATACATGTACACCTTTTGTCTAATGAATCATTTGAATTTTCATTAAATTGATGACATGGTGATGGAATCCATAACTGGGTCACATTTGCACAACATAACCTAAAAAACTGATCAATGTAAAGGATAATTAGACGTTCAAATATACAAGAGATGCTAATTGAAACAATTTCAAAACTTTAGGGAGCAATTTGAGAAAATTGAAACTTTTTGGCCCAGTTTAATAATCATCTTAAACCTTGAGGATGTAAAATTTAGGTATCCCTAACATCTAATATAAGTTGTGACTAATTCGACTACAATGAAATAGAAACTTCGATGCAGAATCTGAATAAGCATAAGTGGAAAATAGAAATTACAATGCAGAGTCTAAAGCCGGGATGACCGACCTATCCAAAAATATCAAAATTTTGAGAAAAACGTTGCCATCTCTACATGTAACGGCACTAGTTTGTAATTTTTCAAGTTTAGGTGCATTAATGTCTTTGAAACTCGATTGACCTTTTGTTAATTAGGATAAATATGAAGTTTTGATCCATTTAGAATCAAACATACCTGTATTTTTTAAGAGGTGTGTTATCCACACACTCTTTTTTATTTCTCACATATCTTTTGTTAATTTCTACTCTTTAAACTTCTTTAATTCAGTTGGATCCGATGGCTACAAATTATAAGGTTATGTAGGAAATAAAATGAAATGTGTGGATAACACACCCTTTTTAATTAGCGAAACACGTTCCTAAATCCTTGCTCTCCCGTCCGTATCTAAGCATTATTGTACCCTATTGTTGTGATATTTGTTTTTTGGAACAAAATATTTATTTAAACATTGTATTTGTGATAAATATAAGCAAAATTTCAAGCGTGGCATAAGTGAAGGTTTTGGGCTAACAACTAGCAATACAATCTCTTTCATTTCTTTAGTAAACTGTTGATATGGTCTCTGAATTTAAGATTGATTTAATTTTTACTCGAGTAATAATTTAAGGACAAAAATAAAGGGAATTTTTATGAAAATGGCTTGTACTAAGTTTATTTTAATCAAAAACCATATTATAACTTTATTTAAGGAAAAAGACTCAAATTTTAATGAAAAACTCTTAAATTTTAATGAAAATGACAAAAGAACTTAAGTTTTAATGAAAAAGACATAATTTTAATATTAAATTTTTTTTAAAAAAAAAACTGACCCACGGGACCGGGTGTCCTCACACATACTATTTATGAAACTTACTACACTGTATTACACTGTTTATGAAATTTAACGGTGTATATATGTATATTATTTCTTTTACCTTAAGTAAGTACGAGTGAAATCGACATTATCACTTTTATATATATTATTTATTATATATATGAAAATACACCTTACGAGATTATAGTACTAAACGTGTGTTTGTGTTATCTTGTTTTGTCAAAGGCCTAAAAATGGATGTCATCGTTGTTACAGTTAGCTAATTCATACATGTTTATATTTGATGTTTTTTTCTTTTTTATCTTTATTATTAAATAAGACTATCAGATGGTTTATGGTTGAAATGCAAAATTTTGAAGTCATTTTCATTAATTTTCCTAAAAATAAATTGATTTCAAACTTATCATCTACAAGATTTATACATAAAACTTTATTATCCATATGAACTAACTAGTAATGCAGTTTCATGATAATTCTCTTAACTAGTGATAGATCTTAAGATTCAACTAACTAGATAATGAGAATGTATTATATTTTGAATTTGATCCTAATTATCGGTCTTGCTCAATCTCCTTCCTCTAATCTCCTTCCCCTGGAACTAGATTATTAGTTAGAGTAAAATATTTTTGTATGAAAAAAATAAATAAAAAATCATACAAAGGAAAGAAAAAGCTTTTAGCTAAAATAGTCATTGAGATTAGTATAATTTCTCATTTTGGTTCTTGATATTTAAAATCAATAGAAACAGTCCCTATAATTGTTCACTATCAATCATTTTAATCATTCTATGAATTTTTTTTGTTAAATTAAAGAAATCACAAGTTTAAGAAGAAGGGTAATTTGAAAAAACTCTCAATTTGATGAAAAATTCTCACAAGAAAAAATAAACTAATTGACAGTAAACAATCTCAAAATCACTTATATTTATTTTAAATCTCAGAGCAAAGTGATATAAATGCATGCACCATCTTGAGAAAAAGCCGAAAGAAAATAAAGGCGCAGAGAGACCTCCAAAATCTCCCGCACGAGAGAGCCCTGTCCTCCTCTGGTTTCCTTTCTCGCACAAGGTAAAATCACTCTCTCTCTCTCTCTCTCGCACTCACAAGTCACAAGAGGCCTCCATGGCTTCTTCTGCTTCTGCAATCACAACCGTCCTTTCCCGCCTCTCCCTAATCCGATTGGCACCCAAACCCTCCCCATCATCTCCTTATACAATCCCACTCTTTTCCCCCAAGCCCAAGGTCCAAATTCATCTTACATATTCTATATCCTTCGGGATTCGATAGTTCGGTTGCTCTCTTACTTTAGTGTGTCTTTGCAGGGTCCGAATCCGAAATACCGATTCCGATTGTTTTCTTCAATGGCGTCCGAACCGAAAGAATCTCCGGCCAACAATCCGGGCCTCCAGGCCACCCCAGATGAAGCCACTAAGGGTTACATCATGCAGCAAACTGTATGCAACCGCGTCCCTTTGAATGAATAGATATAAAGTTTGTATTTAATTTTTCTGTAGAAATGGATTTTTATTGTGAATTTTGATTGCAGATGTTCCGAATTAAGGACCCGAAAGCCAGTCTTGACTTTTATTCGCGTGTTTTGGGAATGTCGTAAGTTTTTGTTATTGTTTCCAGCGTTTTGATATGAAATTCTTTCTCTTCTGTTTATTATGCTTTTGTTGCGCTGGGTATGAGTTAAGATTGGCATTTTGAGGAATTTTTTTGGTTCGTGAAATTATTGTGTTTTTGTGTATGGAGGGTAGAGTTGATTAATATCTAGAATTCTAGTGCATCATACTTTGGGTGGGTTTGTCTCTGTTGTTAGAAATCTGCACAAATAATGGAGCAAAAGGAAGAACAGGCATATCAATATCGGTTTAAAGTGTCAGGATGTTAGTTTTGATGTTGACTTTTGGTAGGTTTGTCTATGGATACCTCACATTTTCTTTGGATTTAACGGGACATGATAGCAGGATTTCAGTTGGGTTGTTTTTGTGTTATCAAGTGATGTAATGCCTCTTTGATTGGTTTTTGTATGAGTGTGTATGTAAACATGCATGTATGCACTTTGCTATGGCTGGAGATTCTGTAACTGGATGTTGTTGAAAAATTGACTCTTTAAGTGGAAATTGACGGTGATTTATACTATTGTTCAGGCTACTTAAGAAGCTCGATTTTCCCGAAATGAAGTTTAGTTTGTACTTTTTGGGCTATGAGGTAAAATTCATAATGTCCCATCTGCTATACCGGCGTTTTATACTAGGTGCTCTTGTTGGTTTTACAGTGGTAGTTGGATTACTGTTTTTCCATTCCCTCAACCATCTGACACATCTCCGACGTCCTATTTAATGCTTCTTCTTAAAGGAGCAATTTGGCCTTTCACCTTTTAATCTGTCAAACCCCTATATGCAATTAAAGTGTGTGATAGTATGTCTCTAAAAATTGTCCTCCAGAGACGTTTAATTTTATTTGAATTTTTTCTGGAATAGGACCCTGCTTCAGCTCCAACTAACTCGGTTGATAGAACAGTTTGGACTTTTGGTCGGAAGGCTACAATTGAGTTGACACAGTGAGATTCTTTTGTTCTTCCTACATGGTCTTTTTTTTTTTTTTTTTTTTTTTTTTTTTTTTTTTTTAACAATTTGTGTCGAATGCTCTCGGTAATATCTGACAATCACTTATATTTCCAGTAATTGGGGTACTGAAAGTGATCCAGAATTCAAAGGATATCACAATGGGAATTCAGAACCTCGTGGCTTTGGTATGTAACGACCTATCAATGCGTTAAAACATACGGTTCTTATTTTTATGTTATATAACGTAGTTGTTTCTTCCCTTACTTAGACTTCGATTAACTATTCCATTTAATGTGAAATGCCAGGTATTATGTCATTTCTTCTTATGCAGCAAGTATTGATGGTTCCAAGAAATGCATACATTTGGACTCTCTCTGAACCATGAACTTAAAATACATTCGTAATGCTTAGTTCTGCCTATAAAAAAATTAGGCTACATTTTTCAACAATAAACAAAATTTTAAAGCATAAACTTTTTTGTATGGATTCGGTGTGTATCTTTATATAAAGTGTGGTATGGAGTAAAATGTTTTCATGTTTAAACAAAAGATAAGAGAGCTTCCAATGCTCAGTTGGTCTAATTATCAGGAAGGCTCGATTTGTGGACAGGATCAGCAACTACTGAAATTCATACTGGATCAGCAACCTTAAACCCTAAATCATATATTGCTGCAAATGTGAATAATGTGAATATTCCTCAGTTATTTTAACTTGTAGCTTTGCCTGATGGCCACTGGTAGTGGTTGATCAAGCATGTTACATGTACTTTTTCTACTTTGTACTTTTTCTACTTTGTACATAGTGATTCTGACAGACTCTGCCTTAAATCAATTCTACTTTCTGGCATTCACAGTGGCTGCCCTAACTGTCTAATTTTGTTACTCAGGACACATTGGCATCACCGTTGATGATACATACAAGGCATGTGAGAGATTTGAAAGTCTTGGGGTAGAATTTGTGAAAAAGCCAGATGATGGTAAGAACACATATATAGTAGAATCTATTAATAAGTATGAGATGTATCCTGGAAAGCTGGACCTCATTGAACATTAGCACATATAATTGGCGGGGATTGATTGGGTCACCTTAGATCCTTTTTATGTAAATAAACTGATAATTTTTATTATCAGTTTGTAGGGAGTCTCTGTTGTATACGCTATTTACAAGTAACGCAGATGGTTTCAGTTAACCAAAAGATCATCACTTTCCTGAATTAACAGCAGCAGTAATTATAAGTTTGTACCAAAGCCCCTTGGGAAGCATTATGGTTTTTAAGGATGTATGGATGTATGTGCATAGATGGGTGCGTGCTCCTATATGCATGTCTGTTATCTTCTAGTTCAATCATGCGTTTGGTTACAAACTTACAATAAGGAACGAGCAAGATGTGTGTTTCCTTATCTTCGGGTGGATGACCATGACCATTTCTTTTCATTCTCACTTACTCCCTGGTTGTTGGATTATTAGC
Source organism: Pyrus communis (assembly GCF_963583255.1). Lineage (NCBI taxonomy): Eukaryota > Viridiplantae > Streptophyta > Magnoliopsida > Rosales > Rosaceae > Pyrus > Pyrus communis. The sequence goes on along the minus strand of NC_084810.1, from coordinate 17,473,192 downwards.
ACACCCCCTTTTAGATTCCTGCACTGTTTTATTTGAAGAAATACAGAATGGGGAAATATTTATGTATTTCTGGTTCCTTAATTTTGTGATGTTGATTGCAGGAAAGATGAAAGGGATTGCATTCATTAAGGATCCTGATGGTTATTGGATCGAGATCTTTGACCTTAAAACTATAGGAAAAGTCACAGCTGATGCTTCTTGAGTTCATGGTACCTGAATTTCTGGTTAGTTTCAATTTTCTTATTCGTGCTTTTAATTGATTGTATAGGATTTGATTTAAAAAAAAAAAAAAAAAAAAAATTGGTTTACTGGCCTACCGCATCATGTGTATCGTAAGCATAACAATATTCATCTGCTAACCACTATGTTAAGCATTTTATTTTATTACTAGATTCCCTACCCTCCCTCAGAAACATGATCAGAGGTTGTTCTGATTCATGGTACTTGAGCCATTCACAGTGCTTGTATTCAAGTGTTTATGCATTTTTATGCATGCATGGATGACTACATTGTGTAGATGTAGTGCAAGATGGGTATTTTCAATGAGTATGGTGCGGGAATAGACTTAGGTCTATCCGAATTGTTAGGAAAAAAAATTCTAGGGCACCAGATTGCAAGGAGTACATTCATCTTGTGATAGGGTTTGGCCATTAATACATATGGTGGTTCTGAATGCTTTCTTGGTATACACAAGCCTTGAATCTCTAGAAAACGGGCACAAGCATGGTGTAATATCATGCATCTAAAAGTATATAACTTTTCTCTTTGGGCACAACACCTAATTTACTCAGGTGTTAACTAGGTGTTGTAGCTCGTATATTTCAGACATGAATTGGTCACATTTGTATCTACGGGCTGTGGATTTCATTTAACACTTGCATTTCTTGGTTCAATGTTGAAGGTTAGAAACTTGCATAGTTATCAAAAGATTCAAAACAAATGTATTCGATGTCAATGCAGGTGAGCGTAGGTGACAACTTGCAGGCGCAGCGATTCTTAGTTTTTCCTGATATACTCCGAGTCCAGACCAGATGTTATGGCACTTTTTCTTGTGTGTTTGTTTTGTTTCTTGTTACTATGGTGTGTGGAGTTTATGGGTTGCGTAAGTTGTTCTTGGTTCAAGTTAGCTTTGTTTTTGTTGTCTACTCGGCTGTTTCTTTATTACAAACTTAGTCCTTCTGATCTCAATGTGCAACTTTTGCAAGTATTGGGTTTCTAAATCCATCATTACTAAAGCAGTCAAATTCATAATATTTATACGAATTGAGTTTCTTGTATGTGCACCCGCATCATATTAAGCTCAAGTGTTTAAGAGCATTTATCTTTGTGTTTGCATTTGTGGTTCTATTTGTGACTCTGTCGCCCGCTATTTTGCTTGTATCGGGGAAAAAAACACTGCATAGCTTATCGTGGTCAGCAAGCACAACCCAAATCCGTCAGCAGATGCCATCACACAAACGAATGGGATTTTCTTTTGTGTTGAGAGGAGTGCATATAGTTTTACTAGTGTTCATACAATCAATAAATTTCCCTTGTACATCGGAGGTTAAAATCAAAAGTAGTAGTCGTACAGAAAATTGATGCCGTTCATATACAAGAAAATACTAGAGACATGAACCTGAACGGATTAATAGTTTGGACTGCAGTGAACCAAGGAATTGCGACTTTGTAATCCAATAGTTTGTGGTCCTTCCTGCAATTTTTTATTTGTGTGCGGCACCGACTTTGTAGTCCTCAAATACATAAAAACTAAGAAATACATAAAAACTTACAGAGAGATTCTTACTTAGGGGTGGGCACGGTGCAGTTCGGCCTGGTCCTACCCTCAAACTGGAATTGGAATATATTAACGGTTCGGAGCAGTGTGGTTCCGTTTAAATTTATTACTAAAACTGTACGGTTCGGTTCATGGCAATTCCGGTTTGGTTCAAGTTGGTTTACGATTCCGAATACCAAATGATATGAATACCAAATCAAAATGCTATTCGAAGTTTATTTGTATTTTACATTTTTTTTTTTTTTTTGCATGCATGCATGCATTCCAAAACGTCTTCTAAAATGGTTATACAAAGTTACAGACAACAGATCCTTTTCAAATACTAAATAAAAATGCAAATATCCCTGGCACTTTGGCAGCAGCAAGCAAACAAATAAATTAAAAAAAAAAACCGTTCACCCTAAAATAGACAAAAAAAGAAAACCCAAATTCAAAAGATAGATAACCAACATCATACAAAGCTACATTATCGTACTAATTCACCCTTAAGAGAAAGTAATTTGAATAAATTTTGCTCCCCTCCAATTTGAATAACATTACTGTACTAATTCTCCCTTGGTCTTAGTATGCACCATAAGCAAATCAACTTTGTCCAAAATACTCAGAATCCTCAAAGCACACAAGTCTTATGAAACCTAATTGAGAAGTGAAGTTTGAGAAATGCTCTCATGCAATCGCACTAAGTGAAACCAATTTGGTTTTGACCACTCATCTGGTGACACATGTATACAATTAATAATTTTAGTTAATTATTTATATTCATGGTTCGATTTAGTTCTTAGCGGTTCTACAAGATGAAAACCATAACTGAAATAGGTATGAACAGTTTGATTTGGTTTCGCAGTTCCACAGTTTTTATGCCCACTCCTATTCCTGGTTTAGAGATGAACCTTTTTTTGAGATTCATTATTTACATTTTAAAAAATTTATTTTGCACTCTAAATTTTCTATAATTAGAAATAAAAATACACATACGAAGAGTGCAAAATGATATTTTAGAGTGCTAATAACATTTACCTTTTTTGAGAGAAAATCAAACTTACAAATAAATTCTCGATTAATCCTATTACCAAACTTGTCACAAAGTAGCCTAAGAACTATTACGTAAGGAAAATTATTAAACCAAACACAAGACTAGATATGGTAATGTACTACATTAGCAAACCCATGAGGAGACATGTTGGCTTCTCTAAACATATGCTTAATCGAGTAATGTGAAATTTGCTCTAGCAGATGTCAAATATCTTTGATGAAGGATGAAATTTACCACAAAATTTGCATCTGCTTTTTTATTACATGTACTAGGATTTTAGAGTCGTCTTTGACATCAACTTTTGCAATGCACATTTGTGTTGGCCATTGAAGAGCGTAAAGTTGTAGCTTCAACCTGCAATATGAAAGATGTAATGCTTGATTGCACGTACAAACACATGTAACGTGTTGGCAACTTGTACAATTCAAAAAAAAGAGAAAGAAAATGATATTTTCCTCTTCTAATTCCTACTAACCCAATTGTCACTACAACATCGGAGATTATATACCACAAAAGAAACTATTACATAATGAGCTCATCTCCTTTTTTTAATTGACCTCCTACTTCCTTTGATTAGGGGGAGGTCTTGTTCATGTGTGTGTGTGTGTATTTTTCTATAACGATATATTTATTATAAATAGTGGGGGAATAAATTGTTATCAATTCACCATCTACGAGATTCAAACTTAAGACTTTTACTTACAAGTGAAGAGAAATATTATTAGATTATAGTACTAATGGCGTGTTTACGAAATGGGAATGAGGTAAGTGGAATCGGAATTGCATTCCTTCAAATGCATTCATGTGTTTACTTGTATATAAGGAATGAAAACAAAGGTGGGATCCACCCAAAATGGGGAATTCAATTCTGGATTTGCCTGGAATCCGATTACCAAGATATAGGTGGTAATTGAATTCCAGAAGAAAGGGTCCATCAGTAATCAAACTTTTCTTCCTAATGTGCCCTTGTACTTCTTTTTATATCCCAAAACACCGCTGCGGCTTCAACACTCATGTTTCTCTCTCAGTGGACTCCTTGCAACTTCTTCTCCAATTTCTCTTCGTTCCGCGATTTAGGACTAGAGCTTTCAAGGTCCATCTTCCTCCTTGCCTTCAGTCAGCTGTTGTTTATCCCAAACCCGATTCATGTCCCTATTCTTATATATTCTCATCACGACTCTTCGATTCGCCGACTCCATGGTTAAAAACTCATTCACTGCCTTAACTAGGAAACTCAAAATTGGGGTAAAAAAAATTAAGGCTGGGACATGGAAGGAGGGAGCATGAAAGGTTCTTCGCAAACGTGGGGTGGGTCGACAGTAGAGAAAGATATTTTAGAAAGGGGTAGGTCGGCAGTACGACGGCAGCAGAGAACGATGGGGAAATTTTAGAAATGGGTAGGTCGGGAAAGACGGGGAAGAGAGGGAGAGACCGAGGGTCACAAAAAACATTGGAAAAATGAAAGAATGAGAAGAAGAGTTTCTGGGAAATTGAAGTTGCAGAGTTTCTAGTGGGTTTTTGAAAGCGTGAATGAGAAGAAGAAATACTAAAAAATAAAAAAATGAAAGATAAAAGTTTAAAAATAATTAGCATAGAAAATAGATTAGTTAAACTAGGAGTATTTTAGTAATCACATTAGTTCTCATTCTGATTCAAGTGAATTAGTAAACACTTTATATAGATCAATGTCATTCTTACTTTTATTCCAGACAGTTTTAGTAAACAACTTCAACAGTAATCTGATTCTGATTCCACCTTATTCCAATTCTTCCTCAATTCAATTTCTTCTCAATTCAATTCCTCTCAATCTGATTACGGATTAGTAAATGTGCCCTGAGTGCAATAAGTAATACATTTAGGTTTTTGATTTCATCACATTCTAATTTTGTAGTTGATCGTGAAATTTATTAGTTTTGTATGATCAAATATTAGAAATTATCGTATGAAAACGCTAGATACAAGACCTACCTTATCGTATAGATGTTACAGTAGCATTTTATACATGCACTGCAAATCATAGTATTCATTCTCATCCGAATGTCAGTGAAAGAGAATATGTTTTTTCTCTAATATGGACAAATGGAAGTTTAACTAATAAGTCCTAAGGAAACACCCCACAAAGCAGTCCATCAAAGAATATTGTAATGTTTGTTTTTAGAATAATGAGACGCTTGATTCTTTTATGAAACAAAAAAATTACAAAATCCCATGAATATGGAAGTCGTATGCTTTTTCTTTTTCTTTTTTTTCTTTTTTTTTTTTTTGACAAAAGATAAAATAATTTATATTGACTTTTTTTTTTTTAAATTACAAGGAGTGAAATTTAATATTTAAGAGAAAAATAAGAGCTACACTGTTTTAACTAACTTAACTAAATCTAAGTTTAAGTAGAAGCACAACATGATTTAAGTGGAAGGATTGTTATTACATCCTTTTGATCAACTCAACTGCTAGCTAATGTATCTCTTCTATGTAATGTTTTTATCAACAGATATAATGATAAGAATTTCATTGGGGAAGATATTCTAAACGTATATAGAGTAGGCATGCTTGTACTCAAAGATGATCGATTACATTGAAAAATGTGTGACATAAATAGCTGTAGTTTATAACCAGATGATGAAATCAAGGTCACGGACAACTTAGAGGAAACAAGCTACAAACTGTTCATATAATTTAATACAGTGGCTCTTTTCTGTTCTGTCAATTTCATAGTTTAGAAAGATTTTCGGTGTGCTTTAAACACATACATGTGTTCTATATGTTGTATACAAATAGATAGATATTTGAACAAAAAAAATTATTTTTGTTGCAGTCATATTTAGAATATGAATGTGATTGTGTAAATCCTAGTAAATATGAGAATGTATCTTATATTCCTATTAAGAGTAAATTACCTATTAAATGTTATAATCTTAAAGGGAAAGGTTTTTACCTATCCTACTACTATAAATAAAGGCACAATGGGGTGAATCAAACACACCTCACAATTAAATCATTCTTTCTTCTCTCTAACCATAGCCGGCCCCCTCTCTCTCTATAAACCCTAGATCATTCAATCAAATAGGTCTACAACACGTTATCAGCACATTCTTACTAAAAGCTGAGAAACTGACGCATCGTAGGAGGAGGCTATCATCCACCAAATTCAAAGGCTTATTCGTTTTCTGCTAATCAGGTACGCTTAAAATAAAAAAAGATATTTGAAACGTCCACGAAGCATGAAAACATTCCCCATGATGCATGAACCCTTCTATGTTTATATTTCCCTTCCGATATATATATATATATATATATATATATATATATATATATATATATATATATATTGTATATATTCATATATTTGTTTCATGCATCGCACAATTAAATTGTTATGTGGAATCTGTGAGTCAAAGTATCAAATTAAATTAGAAGCAAATTTGGGTTTCCTAAACCCTAGGGGATTTGAAAAGAAAAAAAAAAGGAAATTAGACATGATGCAGCACACCACCACACCACCACAGTTGGCAAGCTTGCTGGGCTAAAGCCCAGCTGATCCTCACCGCCATCGGGCCTCGGCCTAGGGTCCATCTCAATGAGGCCTGCAGCCCCGGCCCGTTGCCATCCAATCCAGCCCAGTTGGCTGGGATTTTTCCCACGGCCCGCACCAGCCCACAAGGCTGGGCTTAACCCTCGCGCGCCCAACCCACGGCCAGTACTGCGTTGGACCTCACCCGTGACCTCCCTTGGCCCAACATGCCAGCCTACACGGCCGGGCTTACCCCCCTGACCTGTAGTTCATTCCTGAGGCCCTTTTTTGGGCCTTGCCTTTTACTTAAGGCACCCAACCCGTGCCCCTTACCCATGGCACCATGCCCAAATATTTTTGGGGCTATATTTTTCGATCCGATAATATTATTTTGCTTCTACAATCGACCCCGCATGGCTCGATTTATTAAATTAATTAAAAGTGACATGCAGTCTATTAATCTGATAATGAATCCAAAATTATTGACCTGAAGATCACTTTTGGACATTAACGATCCAATAATTTATTTCTATACTTTGAACCGTTATATACTTTCGTAGTAACGAAGCTCTCACACTTGAGTTCCCGAAGAACCTCAAATCCACTATATTCAAATTAGTATATTGCATTTCGTGTTTCTTGCAGGAACCTCTCATTATGAATTAACTGTTCATAAAAACTAAATCGAACCTGTAGTTTCAAATTTAGTGCCTTTGAAACCTGAAGTTTTCATTCAAAACATACCACATGAAACCTGTAGTTTTCATGCATAAATTAAACCAATACATGTCTATAGAACTTGCATGTTCTACGATATATGTCTATGGTTTACCATATAACTACTCGTGTTTTTCCCTCTGTTTTAGAGACATGTCGAACTTGAACAAGCTCGATTTCTCCACTCTAGAAGTCTCTAGAAGAAACTATCTGAAGTGGGTTTAAGACATGAAGCTCTATTTGACTGCAAACGGTATTAGAGCCACTATCGAGACATCTATCACCGACAAACCTGTTGACGAAGCTCAGAAGGTTACTGCAATGATCTTTATTCGAAGACACATCCATGATGCACTGCAGACTAAGTATCTCGCTGAAGAGGGCCCATGCACCTTCTAGCTTGCTCTGGCCGACCGTTTCAATCACCAAAAAGACATATACTTGCCTGAAGTAAGACACGACTGGCAGTATCTTCGCTTCCAGGACTTTAATTCCGTGAATGAATACAACTCTGAAGTTTGTAGAATCCGTTCATTGTTGAAATTCTACGAAGTAGAACTAACCGAATCATAGCTCCTGGAAAAGACATATTCGACCTTCTGTGCCACCAATATTATCTTGTAGCAACAATATAGGGCACATACATTCACCAAGTTTTCAGATTTGATCTCTGTTTTACTTCTCGCTGAAAAGCAGAACTAGTTTTTGATGAAGAATCATCAAGCTCGACCCACTAGCTCGAACACCGCACCTGCAGCGCATGCGATTAATTCTAGCAGTCATAAACGATGAAAGAATTGTTGTAGCCGTGGAAATGGGCGGCAAGCCCCACCACGGGCCCAAGGTCAACAGAGTGCCACACTTAAGGGAAAAACTGTGATCCAGCAGCGTCCACCACTAGCCCCTAAGGCCCTAAACTTCAAGAACAAGGGCAAAGCTCCCGTTCAGCCTGCTTATACTGAACTGGACATGTGCTATCGCTGTGGATTAAGGTATCATTGGTCACGTGTATACAAAGCTTCCCCTGAGGCTATTTCCAAGTATCATTCCCGTCATGAGTCTTAACTTTTACACATGTGGATCATCCGAAAGATGCAATTACATTAATGGAGATATCAGATTTTCAGAAGGCATTAGCGCCTATGGATGAATAAATTAGACATGTTTTTAGGGTGTTTACCCCTAGTGGCCGAACCCACTAGGAGTGGCCTGCCCTACCCCACCCTATTTTCTAGGTTTATGTTTTAATTTTGAACAATTTTTCTAAGTATTTGGAATAATTTATTTGGTTTTGGTTTGTTTTGAATTATGGATTGTTATTTGAATGGATATTATTTTCTCGAATTGCTCAATTGAATGAATGGACTTATATTTATGCCTGTGACCAATTCAATCAATTTATTTCTAGGTATGTCTAATGGGGAAGTTAGTTATTTGGCAGATAGTGCAACCACGCAAACCATCTTGTGTGAACAACACTATTTTACTAACTTAATACCCACGAAAGCTCATTTGACGACTCTCTCAGACTCATCTAACTTGATTGACGGATACGGAAAGGCACGTATCATATTGTCCAATGGTACAATCTTGACCATTAAGGAAGCACTCTATTCTCCATGTTTCGAAAGAATGTTGCTGAGTTTTAGAGATATTTGAGATAATCAATATCATATTGAAACCATTGAAGATAATGGTTCTGAATTTCTTTGTATCACTTTATACAAATATGTCCAGAAGCGTATTCACGAGAAGTTGGAACGTTTGCCAAGTGGGTTATACATCACAATCATTCACGGCATAGAAGCCCACAGTGTTGCCGACCCTATGCCTGAGTTCCAGGACACTTTATTGCTTTAGCATGACTGTTTGGGACATCCTGGACGTGACATGATGCGCCGTATCCTCAAATTTTTATACGGGCATAAGTTACATCCCTATGTTGGACTCCCGCCATGCAAAGCGTATTCTTTAGGGAAGTTGAATATTCAACCCTCCCATACAAAGATTATTCACGACCTCCCTAAATTTCTTCAGAGGATTCAAGGGGACATTTATGGACCTATCCAACCAACTTGCAGACCATTTAGATACTTTATGGTGTTGGTTGATGCATCGACAAGATAGTCACATGTTTGCTTGTTGTCCACACACAATGCCGCATTTGCTAAACGTCTAGCTCAAATCATTAAGCTAAGGGCTCACCATCCTGATTATCATATTAAGTCGGTTCAACTGGATAACGCTGGAGAGTTTACGTCACAGACTTTTGATGATTATTACATGTCAGTAGGGATTAATGTGGAACATCATGTACCCCATGTTCACACCCAAAACGGCCTGGCAGAAGCTTTCATAAAGCGCCCTCAATTAATAGCTCAGACTTTGGTTATGATAACCAAATTACCGGTATTTGCATGGGGCTATGCAATATTACACGCAGCTATGTTGGTCTATATGAAGCCCACCGCTACCCAACCATATTCACTGTTATAGTTGGTCACTGGATACGAGCTTGAAGTTTCGCATTTACGGGTGTTTTGGTGCGCCATTTATATGCCAATAGTGTCACTGCTACGAACCAAAATGGATCCTCCGAGAAAAATGGGAATCCATGTTGGTTATGATTCGTCATCAACTGTTCGCTACTTAAAACCCTTGACAGGAGATCCTTTTACCGCACGTTTTGCGGATTGTCACTTTGATGAAACAGTCTTCCCGTCGTTAGGGGGGATAAGCATGCTAACGTTCCCGTAGAACGCCGCGAATTGTCATGGTATGCTCCCACTATGTCTCATTTAGATCCCCGCACTACGTAGTCTAAAACTGAGGTGCGATGAATTATAGATCTTCAGAACATTGCTTAAAGCATGCCAAATGTTTTTAATGATGTAGCTAAGGTGACAAGATCACATATGCCCGCTGCAAACGCACCTGTAAAGATAGATGTACCCCGTGTATATCCACAACTTGCCCGGGAAGGCCGGACTGTCCCCGAAGGTGAGGAAGCTGCACTTTCCATGCAACAAGGTACATTGACGGCTATCCAATCATCTGCTCCAACCTTGAAGTGTGGCAGACCCCTTGGTTCAAAGGATCCACAACCCCGGAAGAAGAAAATGGCACCAACTAATGACCCTAGTTTGAATCCGACCATCGCTCACTCATCCATTCCAACGCATGAGGTTATTCTAGATTACGATGATGCTTCAGACGAAACATGTCGGCCTCTCGAGAATCGTGAGATTTCGGTCCACTATGTAGTATTGGATAAGGTTTTGAATAAGAATGAGATGATCGTCAATGATGCTTTCGTGTATTTAGTAGTTACTAACATCATGCTTAGCGATGACATTAAACCACGTTCCGTTGAATGCCGACGTAGAACCGATTGGTCAAACTGGAAATAAGCAATCTAGGTCGAACTTGATTCGCTTGCAAAACGTAAAGTGTTTGAACCTATCGTTCCTACACCACCACGTGTGAAGCCCGTTGGCTACATGTAGGTTTTCATGAGGAAGCGTAATGAGAAGAATGAAATAATGCGATACAAAGCACGCCTCGTAGTGCAAGGCATCTCTCAGCGCCCTGGGATTGATTACGAGAAGATGTATTCCTCCGTAATGGACGTTATAATGTTCTGCAACTTAATCAGTTTGGTAGTTTCCGAAAAACTGAATATGCAGCTTAGTAGTAACCGCATATCTATATGGGGATCTAGATATGGAAATTTATATGAAAGTTCCAAAATGACTTCCATTAACTGGTTCAAATAGTTCTAGACCACGGAACACTCTCTCAATTAGGTTAAGGAGGTCACTCTACAAATTGAAACAATCCGGGCGGATATGGTATAATCGTTTGAGTGAATATTTGACAAGTCAAGGTTATGTGAACAACGAATTATGCCTATGCGTGTTCATAAAGTAGTCACATTCCGGATTTGCAATCGTTGCAGTTTATGTCGCTGACATGAACCTCATTGGGACTTCCACAGAGCTTGAGGAAATTGTTGCACACTTGAAATCGGAATTTGAGATGAAGGATCTTGGGAAAACTCGATATTGTCTCAACCTGAAAATCGAGTATTGTTCGGATGGAATCCTAGTACATCAATTGAACTACACCCAAAAGGTGTTGCGTAATTTTAATGAAGATAAAACGAAGCCTTCGAGTACACCCATCGTCGTTCGGACTCTAGATGTTAAACGAGATCCCTTCCATCCAAATGAGGATGATGAAGAGATTTTTGAACTCAAAGTTCCTTACGTAAGTGCAATTGGGGCTTTATTGTACTTGGCTCAGTGCACTAGACCCGACATCTCCTTCGCTGTTAATCTATTGGCAAGATACATAAATGCTCTCACACGCAGGCACTGGAATGGTGTTAAGGACATTTTCTGCTACCTCAAGGGTACTACGGATTTGGGCTTGTTCTATACCCACAAATCTTCGAGAGTTGCCACCCCCTATGGTCCTCAGATTGATTATCGCCTTGTTGGTTATGCAGATGCTGGATATCTGTCTGACCCATATAGAGCACGATCTCAAACAGGCTATGTCTTTACCATTGAAGACACCACTATATCTTGGAGGTCTACCAAGCAAACGCTAGTTACTACTTCGTCGAACCATGCTGAGATTCTCACCCTGAATAAAGCATCGCGCGAGTGCTTTTGCCCAAGAGAAGTTATGGTACATATTCGAAGCACTCGTGGTCTTACATCAGTCGTTGACTTTCCTATGACTATCTTTGAAGACAAAGCTGCATGTATCGAGCAATTGAAGAAGAGATACATCAAGGGAGACAACACCAAGCACATAGCGCCGAAGTTCTTTTACTCACACCAGCAGCAGCAGCATCAAAATATTGAAGTCAAGCAAATTCGTTCCTAGGACAACCTAACCAATTTCTTTACCAAGTCATTGCCCAAGTCTACTTTTCAGAAGCTCGTCCAATGAATCGGTATGCGTAAATTATCTGAGATGAATCACTTGTAGCTCTCTTATTTAGAAGTTATGTCTAACTCAGGAGGAGTATCTATAAGCATACTCACATGATCTTAATGTACTCATTTTCCTACGATTAGAAGCATTTTTTCCACTCAATTTTTGCTACCTAACGAGGTTTTAATGAGGCACTCATCCTGGGATGATCATATTCCGTTGAGTTCACTACCTTCGTACTGTTTGACGTTTGTTTTAGACATTATGCATACTTCTCACTTTTCTCCTTAATTTATGGGTTTTCCCCATGCCTTGGGTTTTACCATTGCGAGGTTTTGTGAGTTTTACTACAAATGCGTACTTCACTTAAATTTGAGACTCGCGATCACCCGTTGTGCCTATAACTTCATCAACTATTCTACCTTATCTGCTGAAGATCTAATGCGATGGTTTGTTGAGTATTTACACACTCAAGGTGGAGTGTTGCAATCATATTTAGAATAGGAATGTGATTGTGTAAATCCTAGTAGATATGAGAATATAAATATTCCTATTAGAAGTAGATTACCTATTAAATGTTGTAATCCTAAAGGGAAAGGTTTTTACATAACATATTACTATAAATAAAGGTACAATGGGATGAATCAAACACACCTCACAATTAAATCACTTTCTCTTCTCTCTAACCATAGACGGCCTCCTCTCTCTCTCTAAACCTTAGATCGTTCAATTAAATAGGCCTATAATAATTTTCACTTATATAATAACATATAACTCATTATTAAGTAATAGGGACATATTGAAAAATCTCTCATGCAAACTTCAACACCCTATCTGTGAATCCCCCGGTTTATTCACAACAGATCATCATCATCCTCTAAATAATTATTTTTTTGGACAAATTACAGAAGTTTTTAAATAATTGAAATTAAAATATTTGAAGTGTCAGACTGACAGTAGGTTCCACACTTTTTGACCTTACATTTTCACTGGAAAAGACATTCCTAGAAATGCTTTCCCCCACTGTTTTTAAATTAATCAAGTTGGAAAATCAATTGATAAAACAAAACCTTAACCCTAACTGGCAAGTGGCTATTTGTTTAATCAAATTGAAGTTCAAGTTAGATGCAGATTGACAAATAACGTGGTGATAAAGTGGAGACATCACATTCGTTTTGTTCTATAAGTAGTGAGATTTTATTGGGATTATTGAAAATTTCACTAAAAAAAACTGACAAAATTATTGAATAATATTAGATGAAACAAATTTTCAAGGCTGCAGCTTCAATTGGCCGCACGTCAACTGCTCCCACTTTAATAAATCTGGGGCGTATGACTGACAGAGATATTGTATTGCATCAGACAAATTTGGGAAAGAGGATCCTCGCCGGATCCCTTCCCTAGAATTTTAGGGATTATTTGATTTAATCATTTTATTGTATATTATGTGTTCAGTTTTCATTAGATATTATTTATATTTAATTTTAAATCTTAAATTTTGAAATGATTTATAAACGTACGATATATGATGAATATGTAAGATCACAAGATCCATAAGATCTTGGAAAAGATCTGGCGAGGATCCTTTCCCCAAATTTGGACAGCTGGTCCCGATAGGGATTCCCTGTCACTTCAATAAAATACAAGTCTAAATTGAACTCTGCTGGCTACCATATGAAACCCCCCCTTTTTTACTTTATTTTCATTTCAGGAAGGCTTCATGCATGTATAAGATATGGTAGCTGATATAGGTAGAGGAGAGGAATTCCCCAGGGGCTTGTGTTTGATATACAGACTTTAGGTCAATGACTAACATCTCCACGGGTGTGGACAATTAAAGTAGATAAAATGTCACATCCCTGTTCGGGAGAGGACCACTTCTTGAGCCCGCTCCACCATCGTAGCACGATATTGTCCACTTTGGGCTTACCATTCTCTCATGGTTTTGTTTTTGGGAACTTACGAGCAACTTCCCAGTGGGTCACCCATCATGGGATTGCTCTAGCTCCCTTCTCGCTTAACTTCGGAGTTCCTACGGAACCCGAAGCCAGTGAGCTCCCAAAAGGCCTCGTGCAAGGTAGGGATGAGAATACACATATAAGGATCACTCCCCTAGGCGATGTGGGATATCACAATCCACCCCCCTTAGGGGCCCGATGTCCTTGTCGGCACACACGCGACCAGGGTTAGGCTCTGATACCAAATTGTCACATCCTCGCCCAGGGGGAGGGACCACTTCCCAGGCCCGCTCCACCACCGTAGCATGATATTGTCCGCTTTGGGTTTACCATTCCCTCACGGTTTTGTTTTTGGGAACTCACAAGCAACTTCCCAGTGGGTCACCCATCATGGGATTGCTCTAGTCCCCTTCTCGCTTAACTTCGGAGTTCTTACGGAACCCGAAACCAGTGAGCTCCCAAAATGCCTCGTGCTAGGTAGGGATGAGAATATATATATATAAGGATCACTCCCCTAAACGATGTGGGATGTCACATAAAACATGGTATGAGTGGAGGGAAAAATAATCTTAAAAATTCAAAAGACGATATATGACTTCTTTTTCAAAAAAAGATAATATTGTCCTCATTAAATGAGTAGTACACACAAATATTCCCACATACAGTTCAACAAATCTCTGGAGGCTCGAGCAATTGACTACGACTACACCAACCTCTCCTGCTCGTGGTGAAAAAAAAGTTAAAAGCATAAGATTAATCATCAAATCATATATTTAATACATTTCTGATTGAAGATCAACTCAAACAAGTAAAGAATCCTCATCACAATCAAACAAGGACACTTACTTGATAATCCCAAGATATTGTCTCATAATTAATATCTTTGGGATAGTGCTTTCCTCATCCATCCTACATATGACACACCTTGGCTAAATGGAAGCCACCTTGTGTAGGGCAAAACTCTAACCGTATAGCCAGCCACCTCCCTATAAATACTCCATCTATACCATTTTGTGGTAAGCTTTTGCTACATACTCAAGCCTTAAACACTCACTCTTTTCAGAATTACTAACTTAGGCATCTGAGGTCCATTGGTCACCACCCCCCCCCCCCCCCCCCCCCAACACCTCGTAGGCGTGCATGTGGCTTTAGCCTTGATCAAAGGTGTTTATTGTTTTGTATATATAACTTCGTCAAGACTGAAGTCGGTGGATTTTCGCTACCACAAACTGGTGCTTACTTACTTGCCTTACAGAAAAATTTATCACTCAAATAGATTAGCTAAACCAAGTAGGCAAATTTATATTTTATTATTTTATTTAATCTATAACACTACTTTTGCCTTTTAGTAATGTTATCTTTCTCCGTATAAATGTTTTACCATAAAAACAGATGTGGGATCCAATTTGCCTACTCATGGTATTGTAGGCAATATTGCTACTTTGGGTGAGTAGACAAAGTTTGCTTACTCAATTAGCTACTCTATTAGAGCTAAATTTTGCATATGTTGATCATCAAAAAGAATTTGGCTACTCATTTACTTATTCTATTGGAGATGCTATAATAGAATAAGTAAATGAGTAGCCAAACTCTTGCTCATGCAATGCGATAGTACACCAGTTACCTCTTTTGTTTCTCAACAACGAAATCCATGTAAATAAATTTGCTTTTAGTTAATTGTTTGTCTTTTGGCTAAGCGTTTCAATTCTCTTTTAATTAAATTCGGCAAAAAAGAAAACAAAAGAACAAAATTTTGATGGTTAAGATTTTCATTACCATAAACGGGTAGAAGAATCATGTTTTATTGTTACATGTTAATTTATTAAACTCAACAAGCCGTAATTTTATTTCAGTCATGTTTTGTTCATTTCCTCTGATTTAACACTGTATCTTCACAAGTCACGACTTATTGATATGAATTGTCACCCCTAATCACGAGTTGTTTAATTTCTTTTGAAGAATGAGAGGTGGGTGGCCTTGAAACGTGTTTTGTTTTTCAGTCATGTTAAGCCCAATCGCTCAAAGAATTTTAAAACATTTTGAATGGGGCTATTAGAAGAAAAAACACAGAAGCTATTCAAAACTTTTTTTTGATACGCTACTTAGTACTACGGTTTAGTAATATTTCTCTTTATTTGTAAGTAATAGATCTTAGGTTCGATTTTTGCTAAAGACAAATTTAAACTATATTATTATGGTTAGTCCATTATGAAGCTGAGCCCACTCTCTCACTCCCTTAGTATAAATACTATCGTATGTTAAAATAATAAAGATAAAAAATAAAGAATTTTCTTTGATACACAAAAACATTTTGGATGAAGGATTTGCATGCCTTAGGAAATTTAAAAGAATGAAAGGAGATAACAGTCTTAGACAGCTTCGAGGGAATGTTTTGCCGAAAATAATGGAGGGTAGTGGCATGCGAGGTTTTGGGTCATTGGATGTAGAGATAGAATATCGATTTTTATTTTCTTATTTAGTTATATAAGGGTAAACTTGAAAACTTATTGGATAAAACTTTTTAGTTTAGTGTAAAAATAAGACAAGTGGGTTCAAATAAAAAATTTCTTCTCCATTGACTAATGGTTTTTGAGTTTAAAGTTGAAGTAGTTAAGGTTAAGACACTAAATTTGTTCATAAAGTTTTATTTACCAAATAATTGGCTGGAAATTTTTTTTTCCGAAAAGTAACGTGGCAATAGTTGATTGATTTAAATTTGAATTCAGCTTTATTATTGACAAGTAAGATATATAGTGAACCATAAACTGACATATTATTGGTGAAAAAATTGGTGCATAAATTTGAAGCTTTTTATTCGTAATGGTCTTTGAGATGGACACAACTCATTGCTTTGGTCTCAGACAATGAAAATCGATAGAAGTGGTTTCTGATTTTGTCCACTGTAAATCATTATGGTCTTTCTGTGAAAAATCTGTCAATATCATTGTAGAATTATCGCGTGAAGAACCACGTGACCACCTTTTTAAAAGTATTTTTATCAAACCAAATCCACCTCTTAACGAGGATATTGACAGATTTTTTAAGAATTGATCAAAATGTTTTACGGTACACAAACTTAGAGACCACTTCTATGAATTTTTATTGCTAAGAATAAAAGTGAATAGTTATGCTAGTTTGAAGGATCATTTTTAACTAAAATAACTATCACTAGCTAAATATTTTAGGGAGGCAGATTCTCTGCCCCCCAATTTTCCGTGCCCTTCTGTTTGTATGATCACAGTTAAGCCATGTTAACATTTTATATTACTATTCAGTTTTGTCTTATTATCTCTATAAAAAAACAATATAAAATATTAACAAGGCTTAACTATGACCACACAAAACAGAAGGACATAAAAAATGGGAAGGCATAGAATCTGCCTCTATATTTTAGAAACCTTCTTTTGCTTTTTTATTTTTTATTTTATTTTTTATTTTTTTATTTTTTTATTTTTTATTTTTCTGGTTTACTTTTGAGCTCAAACAGTTTCCTTTCAATGGACAATATTATTTCTTTTTCGTTTATAAAAATACAACTTATTTCAAAGAACCTCGCGATTGAATATCGCCTCCCCAAATGTACAGTCTAATCAATAGTAATCATTACTTCGTTTCTTGCGGAACCAATTTTATTTGTAGAGTCCAATTTATTAACAGTAGTACTGTTACTGGCGACCCATTCTTATCATCATGGCATTGGCATGCCGACTTACAGACAAGAGACTTGGAAACTCTGTCAAAGTAGAATTTTTTGTAAATTTTTTTATATTTCATAATTTAACGTTAATTTTCGTATTAATATTAAAAAATATTATGCTAAGAAACATAAGATAATAAAAAATACAAATAATTTGTAGAGAAACCTACTTTTAAAGAGTCTTTACAAAGACAATCGGTTGTGGACTGATCAACACATCAAAACACACATATAATAACTTCATGGCCGCCCTTGGGTTCTAACTATTGCACAAAATATTTTATGAGACATTGTTAATAATATTTTATGAGACATATTTATTAATAATAAACCATATTTTAGAGCTCGAGCCTTTTGCAAAACTCCAAAATTTCCAGCATCATCTTTTTGTCTTTAATTTACTGGAAGTAAGCATGTTCCCACTTCCAGTCTGACCTGATTCATCATACGTATAAAAGATTCTGAGTGATTAACCTTACTACCAAGCAACGGTAATGCACCCCCTCCACAGACCAACAACAACAATAACAAAAAACTTTGTTTCATGTGGAAAAAAAGTGTTACATAGTGATAGTCAAATAGCGAAGTCAAGAATTTATGTCAAATAGAATTTATATTGGATAAAGGAATTTTTTTTTTTTTTTACAACAAAAATATATAAAACCGTCTCGTTCTTTTGGTCATTTTAGCGATTAAGGATGTATAATCACTCACAAATTGAATTTGATATCAAATGTGAAGAATAAAGTGTGAAAAGACATTAATTTATATTTATTCTTGATATCAAACTCAAGACTGAGTAGCCATGAATTTCTTTTCTCATTCTGACCAAAAGAACATATTTCATTTTTTGTAGAAACATGAAGTACGAGAGAATTTGGAGGGCTTTGTTGTGCTAATTTGGACACATGAATTCTTTCTCTCTTGATTTCATAGATTATATAATAGAGGGAGATGAAAAATTAAACAAAATCATATTCTACAAGCGAAGCGAATTTTTTTTTTTTTTTTAATTCTGTAGTGAAAAAAAGAGAGAATATGATTTACTAATATCAGTATAGAACCATAGCTATGAATCTTTGATGTAAACAACTAAAGCCCTTGTATTTCTTTGTTGGATTGAAAGAACTTACCAATACTATTAAACTCAATTTGATAATGGTATTATATTGGCCAAATTCAAATTGATAGATTGTATATAGTAGAGGCTTATAAGAAAAAAAATTTCAGGGGGATTATCCTGTTCTAATACTGTTCTAAGGTGGCTCTGCTACCGGTGGTAGTTTTATCATTTGACTAGAGACGTATGATTTTGATGATGTTATTTAGACACAAAATTAACATATTGACACATATATTCTTTGTGATTCTCAAAGGTCACCGTTATCAATTATACAAATGAAGCTTTGGAAAATGAAAACCAATAAGATAACATTGCATGCCTTGGTTAAACCAGTTCGTGTTTGCATAAGGTTCTTGTTCTTTCTAGCTTTCATGACACATTTTTAATTCTGAAGACGTTGCAGTGAAGGACCGTACAACAACATTTCATATTAATCATCATCAGCATTCACGTACTCTCAAAATGAAATGCACAAATTAACAAAATAAAAAGGGCTTTACCATGTACTGTCAAAAAAAAAAAAATCATCGCATATATCAGATTCAGAGTTCAGAAACATATAGAATAGAAGTCCACTGAGTCAATCTTTCGGAATATCTCCCCCACCACCTCTCACCATACCCCATCAAATCCTTCTGATCATTTTACTTACAACAGTCAGTCAGTAGACTCAATAACTCTTCAGCATTCAGCAGCTACTAGCATTCAATAACTTCAGTAGAAATACATAACCTTCTCATCATCTTCTGTCTTGCTTTCATCAACATTGAATAATAAGCAGTTAGACGTAGAGGAACCATTAATAATAGTATCATTATTATGAGTATTTTTACTACTAGTACTAATCAGCTGCTGCTTAACATCTTCATCCAGATCAGTAAACTCTAATGTGTTGTTTTCTGCTTCAAAATAAAACCCATTTGGCTTCTCAGTCCATTGGTTGCCAAAGTTAAGCATCATGAAGCTCTGATGATCAAAACCCATTTCTTCTTGTTTGATGTTATTAATCTCTGATCTGCTGCAGTAGTCATAGCTGATCTGGTTATTACAGCTACCAGCAGATGAAGTACTGCAACTTCCTTCACTTCCAAACATGAGGATGTTATTGTTGTTATTTTTCTTCACTCCAGCTGGGTAATTTAGGGTTTGGAAAAGAGAAAAGGAGTTGGTGGAAGTATTTGAGAAATTATTGGATGTCAGTGAAACTTGTGATGGCAGTGGCAGTGGCACTTCAAACCCTAAGAAAGATCTGTCGTAATTGCTTAGGTCTTTGTACAGTGATGAGAGAGTTTCAGATTGAATCAATGATTGGTTTTGGTAACTGTGATGAGAAGAAGAAGGAAATGGGGGAGGTTTTAGTAAATTTCTATGGTGGTGACGAGCTGGAGGAGAAGCCATATGCATCCCCATGAGCTTCTTCTTGAGCTTGGTGTTCCAATAGTTCTTGATATCATTGTCAGTCCTGCCTGACAGCTGAGCAGCTATAACTGACCACCTGTTGTTAATTACAATTGATTAATTGTTAATTACATATATAATTATTCAATAAGTACCAGAAGAAGCAGAAATTTGTTCTGGCTTTCCCTTAACAGCTGTAAGTGGGTGTTGATGCTAGATCCAAACTTGGCATGCATTCAGTGAAAATATCCAAAAATAGCAGATTCTTGATATATGCAGTTTCTATAAACAAGATAAAATAAGGGAAAAAAAACATGAACTAATCTTTGTCTTTTCTTTTTCTCCTTTTTTTCCTTTTCTTTGGTACTGATATTGGATAGGTCATCAACATCTTTCATGATAGCAGTTGATATAAGGAAAAAAAAAAAGTAGACTCTAGAATATAGCTTTGGAAATTAGGTAAAAAGAGAAATTAATTAATATATTTAGTAAGAGTAGAGTAGAGAGTTTCCTGCTTCCAATGCTAGCATAGAGGCTGCATATCATTCTGTCCTCCTCATCAGAGAATTCTCCATGTTTGATGTTTGGCCTCAGATAGTTAAGCCATCTCAATCTGCAGCTTTTCCCACATCTCTTCAGACCTGATCCAAACACCCAATTTAATGAACCCAAACATAAATAACAACAGAGAGAGAGAGAGAGAGAGAGAGAGAGAGAGAGAGAGAGAGAGAGAGAGAGGGAGGGAGAGGGAGAGGGAGAAGAATTGAACCCTTACCAGCTTTCTGTGGGAGAGCAATCCAATTCCCACCAGTCCCATATTTCTCTATGTACTCCTTTAGCTTTGAGTCTTCTTCTGGTGACCATGGTCCCTTCTTCACGTTTGCTTTGTCACAACAAGGAGCCCTCCCCATCTCTCTCTCTCTCTCTCTCTCTCTCTCTCTCTCTCTCTCTGTGTGTGGGAGAGAAGTCTAGCCTTTGATCTCTTGGGTATCAACTAAACTCTCTTGAGGAAACAAAGGTCTCACACCTTTTGAAATGTACTTTGGTTGGGGAGGTGATGATATGCCTTAATAATGGTATAGAAGGGTTTGGACTTGGACAGCGTAGTACACTAGAAAAAAATATATTTTATTCACTGGTAGGCTTTTAAGTCAAAACGAGAGACAATGTTCAATCATCAGATTTCTAACTCCTATGCCAATTAGCTTAGCTAATCGAACTTTCTAACTTTCTAACTTTCCATCTCATATACGTTGGTACCCTACAAAATTAAATCATCATTTATCATGATCAACCTCACTGTCATACGTCTTTTCTCAAAGAAAGTATCCAAAGTTTTTCCAAAGTTTTCTACTACGTAGAAACAATATATATATGCAATTGAAGTTTAAATCTCCTTCAAAATTTTGGAGGAAAAAAAAAAAAGAAAAAAAAAATAGGCAATTGAAGTGATGGCTAGAGGCCTCCGTCATTTTTGACATTTTTCCAAATCACGGTCTTAAAGTAGTAGCCACAAGCTAGATAGACAAACTTGGTATGGAACTTCAAAACTAATAACTTCTTTTAAAAGAGAATCAACATGATATAATTTTTCGGGCTAATAACATATACCTAAATCAAGTTTGGAATAGTTTTAAAAAGGATCAAGTTTTAGTTTTCGCACATTGCTTTATAAGATTTGAAAACATATCAAATTTTGTCCTATTTCTATTTGACTGTCTTGTGCTTTGTTGATGTGATAAATGTGAGACATATCAAATGTGAAAACCATATGCTTGTAGCATATGGGCCAAAACTAGTCGTCATGGAACTTTGGCTTCGTTCATCGTAGATAACTAATTATAAGGTTTGGCCCTAATATTTGTATATGTAAGTGTGACTTCTATGCAGCTTAGAAATGGATCCCACATCGTTTACTGAATCCATTTAAAAGAGGATCGTATTGTGAAATAAACAACAAACATAAATTTGTACGATTTATTTTAGCGTATGTTTAAAATCACTTAAGATGGGGCAGGGGCAAAGCTACCTAGGGGCAAGGAGGGGCGGCCGCCCCTCCTCTTGTCGGAAAATAAGCCCAGGAGGGTGTAGCCACCCCTCTCGTTAGTCAGAAAACCTGTAAGAATGTTCTGCAACTTCTGGAGTTGCCATGGGCTGACACATGTTATGGAGAGTGGGAAGTTGCCCATCTGGCTCCCGAAAAACCCTTTCACTGAAGCCTATTTTACCACCCAAACTGCCTAAAACCACCTTGTGAGGAAAGGCAAAACCCGAACAGCAACGGCGGCTAGGTCAGGAGGAGGAAGAAGCAGCAATATTATAAAACAAATCTTAGCAAACGATGTGGTTTGGCTGAGCACTTAAAGTGGACGATGAAGTTTTATTCAAATAGAACAAATCCTTTGACCTTTATGGCCCACACGTCATTTGAACCCAAGCATGTCTAATTAATTTTTTATTTGTTCTGTTTGATGTTTTATTTAATTTTTTTCCTTTTATGAACTAGGTATACTTATCTATTTTTTATATAAAACATTTATCATACTTATCTAAAAATAATAACTATGCACATTGTTTGACAGACACAGATCCTCTTCGAATTTGAGCCTAGGGATCAATAGATATGGGCCATTAAAATTTGACCCAACGACTACAAATAAGGGGCCTCCTTAAAAGTTATAATAATTGTAGCCGTTGGATAGAATTTCAATGGCCCGGATCTTTTGATCCCTAGGCTCAGATCCGGAGAGGATCTGTGTCCTTGTTAGACGACTATAATACCTACAATTTGTAAGTGGTTTTTTTGCATTAATTGTTTAATTGATATAGAATTAGCGTAATATGCATTTTATCTATTTTGTTTCTATTGTACAATTACATAATGTATGTAACGATACTATAAAAAACAATGTTTAAATCATTCTTCAAATATTCTGGTACAATGGATAGTCCTTCTTCGAATATTTCCAGATAATCTTTCTTTGAATATTTTGGTTACTCCAAATCCTCATTCAAGTATTCCAGGTAGTTATGAACAACATTAATATTGTCTACTATTTACAAGGATTTGGTTGTCTACATTTTTTCTAAACCTTTTACTCTTTTAAATTTCTCCCCTTCTGCTGAAAATTCCTAGCTTCACCACTGAGACGAGGGATGACATAAAATATAGTTAACTCCAATTTTTCTCTAATTAATTGTATTAACACGAATATGTGGTCAATATTATTGATATCGTTGATAACTTGATTTAAGGGTTGTTAGTATGATTGATAATATGTGGCTCCTATATAAACTTGACTAGAAAAGTGCAATTAAGTTTAACACAGTTTAAGATACATAGGTTTGAATTCATATTCAAAATAATGAATGAAGTTCTTCATATATAATCCTTCAATGCGTTTTTTAATTTCAAATTTCATCATTATATCTATTAAGCAAGATCCGCGTGATGAACATAAAATTATGTTAAGAACCAATTTAATTAATATTCATATATGTGAAACAACTATATATATATATATATATAATCTTAACGCATCACAATGTCACTTTTTCGTATCAAGATATTATATTTGTCCGAAGGTACATGACGATGCATTTATCCTTGTACAATATAGTTCACTTTTCATATCAATGATCATATTGCATCTATGTTGCGGATACACTATATTGGATTCTTGATACAAAATAATACAATTTTGTAAACTTGTATTACCTAACCTAATTTCTAGACACGTACGGTTTGGTTATATATAGAAGAGTTAGAAGAGTTATGTTGTATGCGAGTTATACATATCTCTCTCAGTCACTCTATATAATTTGATGAATCAAATGAAAAGAAAATTTTCTTCTTCTTTAATATTTCATTTGCTATATCTTCACACATCTCAATGTAGTTAGTTTGTGATCGTTCTTACTTATTTCCAGCAACACAAAAACCAGGGAAAAGGAAAAGAAAGTTGTCTTTGTACTTCCAATTAACTTGTTATATGATATGCACTTATTACTTATATTAGTGTTCAGAGATAACAAAAATATACGGATTTGCAAGTGCAAAATGAAAAAGTGATGGATTCTCAATACAAATATGACAATCGTCACTCTAGTTACATAGAACCAAGGGGTGCGTAAAAAAAAATAGTGTCCTAAGAAGCTTAAAAGTTGAAGTAATGAAAAGATGGGGTTATGCCTTTTTATTGTTTTTACCTTTTCTTATCATCAATTGTATCAAATATCAAAGAATCATTACACAATAATCATGATCTTTGTTATCTAGTAGCTAGAGTACAGTACATGAGATGCACATGCAGAGTAAACTGATGAGAGTGATCATATAGTTTGGACCCATCAATCAGAACCTTTACCCTTAAATTCATCTGATCAGGTGCCGGGGACCGTAGAGGCTAATCAATGCCTCCTCCATGGATTGACGATGCATCATAGATATTGTCACAACTAGTTTAAAACAGGCAAACAATCTTCAGATAGTTCTCGTACAATGTAGCATTTCCTCACCGGGACACATCGATCATAGTTGGGGTATACCTAGGTTCACTATTTGGGTTTCTGAGCGACCCATTGGAATAGAGGCCTAATAATGGATCACTCTGAGGGACCCTACCTAGATACATGATTTTGCAAGCCAAAAATACAAAATTGTTTGGTACAGTAATGATGACCACTCTACATTGTTATAAAAAGAAGAAAAAAATTGTAATTTTGTATGTGTAACATCTTCAATATGTTACGTATAACTGAATGTTACATGTGATCTAAAATTTTAATTTGATTTTTACAACTGTTAAATTTTTTATGTTCAGTTTCAACTATTCCTTTTTCGTATCAACTAATGCACAACTGCATAATAAAAATTGAAATGCATAGTCTGAAATCGGGTTGACATATTGAAAAATGTGCTGCCAACTGTAAATGTAAGGGCTATAATTTGTACTTTTGTTTGGTTCGGTGCATTAGTGTGAGAAAATTTCGTTCATATATTTTTTAATATTATAAATTCTGATCCTCTAAAATAAAAAATCTATACATTAGGGTTTTTGTTGTTGTAAACATTAGGGTCATTTTGGGTTTTATCGTTAAAGTGGTTATGCATCAAGTCATATATAAAATGTCCGAAGCTTACCAGAAAATGACCATAAGAAATTGATAGGGTGATCTGCATGACCATAAGGAAGTGTTCAAAACATCAATCCTAAAATTCCATTGATTTAGTTCTCTTGGGTTTGTCAGGGAGAGTGAAAATTACTTCTTTGTTTATTGAACTGTGTACAGATTCATTTTCTATTAAGCACCAAGCCATTAAGGCATTACGAAGTTACAAGACCCTATGGAAGGAAAATATGCAGGCGTACTCTTCACAATAAGCTTCTCAAAATTTCTTTTCATAGTTTACATACATGTGAAACACCATGTTAAAGAAAAAAAAGCCCTAGGCTTGGACCAAACTACTATAGCACTCAGACTATTATTATTGCATCTGACATTAACAATTGATTCTTGCGTATGTGTTAGGGGAGAAAGGAAGAAAAGGGGAGGGACATTTCGCTTTTAGTTTTGAGTGATGTTGTCCACTCGTGTGTTTTTACCTCCTAAATACTCTCTCATTTTCGTCGTCAAATCAAATAAATTGAAAAAGATCAAATAACAGAAATTGACAATAAATGTGTGAAAGGTAAAAATAAGTGTGCGAAGATAGCACCATCCTTAGTTTTTAGTGCTAAATCTTGAAGGAAGTATGTATATGCCGATATGCGTTAGAAAGATGGTGGAGGGAAGGAGGGACTAGGAAAAGAGAGAATATATATAGTGTATATATATATATGTATGTATATATATATATATATGTGTGTATATATATGCAAAAATAAATCATTCATCTAGTATTCTCTACGTACATTTTTGACAAATTTTTCTCTTATCATTTTTCATCTCTCAAAATTTTCCATGAATTTTGTTGTTCTCCTCTATCCCAAACAGAACTGAAGTGTATTTCACTAAGATACACTAATCTAACCACACATACATACATATATATATATATATATAATATGGAAGCATGCTATATAAGATATAATACGAAAAAAAATACTATTCCCCCACCAAATTATAAAATTAGTGACATGAGTGTCATTACATTGACTATTAGTCTTGGACGTGCATGCTTGTGTCTTCATCACTTTCTCAACGGTTGGCAAACTAAGCTAGACAAATGTTGCAGGCTTAACAATTACAAATTTAATAACAACTGAAGTGGCCTTCTAAAAAGTCAGGGTTCCATTTGGATTTGGTGGTACTTGAACCATTTTATTGGTCAACTTTTTTGAGTTGTCTCTAAAAACTTCTATTGCTCGACCCATTACACTAATTTAGGAAGTTACCCTACTCTCGTTAACTGTGGGAGGTATCACAAATACTCATTATTGCATCAATCACTAGAAATTTGATGAGTTTTTTTTCTAAAAAGTTATCTTGCACTTATTTTTGGTCTGAAACAAAAAAAACAAAAAAAAAAAGAAAAAGGAGACCACTTTTAATGCTAAAATAGATGCAAACTAGACGGAATGACCAAATTGATTAGCGGCAACCAATCCTTAGACGAAATTGATCGATTTTTAACTCTAGGGACCAAAATAAGGAGGCATGCCAATTTTAGAGACCATTATAGAAGCAAACATACTCCAGGAACAAAAATGAGGACCCTTATATTTCACAGGGATTTTCGGGCCAACATGACCGCTTTTAGTGCTAAAATGGATGGAAACTTGACAAAATGTCCAAATTGATTTGTGACAATCAATATTAGAGATGAAATTGGTCAATTTTGAAATTTAGGGACCAAAACAAAGAGTTGTGCCAATTTCAGGACCATATAGAAGCAAACCTACTCTAGGGATCAAAATTAGACTTGGCATTTGTATTGTGTTTCCTATGATCGTGTCGCTTTCGTGACATACCTGATATCTTGATGGGCTATTTCATGTAACACCCGTTAAAATAAACGGCTAATAGGACCCGACCCGTTAATATTAATAGGTAATATGACCCGGGCCATTACCTGTTAAAGAAAATATATTTTAAATCAATAGATAATGAAATGAAAACATAAGACTAAATTAGTATTTACATATCACATTGTCACATATTATTGTAGTAACGTTTTAAATAGTTTTTTAATTAATGTAGAAGAGTGTGTGTGTGTGTGTGTGTGTGTGTGTGTGTGTATATATGCTCATAATGACAAGCTCTATAACTTTCGTGAAGGTCTCAACTCCGAAAACCGACACCATAATCAATAAACCATAAATTTAACTGTCAATTGTCATTTACACTTTATTCTTCTCACCAAATTTAGTTTTTTTCAAATTTTCTTTTTTGAAAACATGATTTTTGATTTAGTGGATGCAGAAAAATGAACGGTTCAAATTGTTCATATCAAGTTCAGATACGGTTAGTGAAAATAATGCTCAGAGTTTACAAAGTTTCTACAAATTATATAATATTGACTCATATTTCAATTAACCGTAAACGCCAGAACGTGATATCCACTATTCGAACCGTTTATTTTTCTACATCCGCTAAAAGATCATGTTTTCAAAAAAGAAAATTTGAAAAACGAAATCTGGTGAGAAGAATAAAGTGTAAACGACAATTGATGGTTAAATATAAATCTGTGGTTTTTGGATTATGGTGTCAGATTTCGGAGTTGAGCCTTTCACGAAAATTGTAAAGCTTGTCAGTACGAGCGATTGTATTTTTTTTAAAAAAAAAATTCACACATCTACATTAATGATTATTAATTTTTATTATTTTTGTACTCAAACAAAGAAACTATTTATGAGGGTTTGGAGGGTTTTAAAAATCTAAACGACGATGTAACCATTGTCTAAACGTAGACGATCAATCACCTACGTTTATATAATCTTTTTTCAACTTGGACATTAATTAGTATGAATTTTATTTATTTTGAACTCCCCCTAAAAATACTATTCATGAGGGTTTGTAGGATTTAAAAAATTCAAATGACGATGTATCCATTGTCAAAGCGTAAATAATATGACCACAAGTACATTTGCATATTTTTAACATTTGTAATGACTTATTATGAATTTTTTTAACATGCTTTGGTATTTTAAAATTGCTGTGTATTTTTTAATGTGATTTGGAAAATTTTCTCACTTATGTGAGATTAAGTACTATGGTTATTGTAGTAACTAGTAAGGTTTTTTTAATAGTTTAAAATTATTAAACTAATTTCTTTTATTAACATGTTGAAACAGGTTATTCGCGTGTAAATTTGTTAAAAATTTGTTATTAATAGATGATCCGATAACGATCCTATTATTAATCGTGTTGATCCAAAATTTGATTTTTTTTTTATTTTTTTTATGTTACATTAATAAGTCGTATAAAAAATGATCAAGTCAGCCTAAATGAGAATCAATTTATTTAACTGGGATTTCGACTCCAGGATCAGCCGCCTCGCTGTCTAGCTAATTAGTGACATCACAAGTTGCAACAGCCATGGCGGGAAGTATCGTGTTCAAGATTCGCGCTATGGCCTCAGTGCCTCACCGCACGAAACGTGTCTTCGGTTGGTGCATCGGGCATCGTGCTGCCGTTGGTTGGAGTTTTCTAGCATTTCTGATATTACTATTCCTTTTGCATGTCAGGGTCGTATGGCGGTATGAGTGAGTCAGGCTAATTGGGAAGGAGGCAGTGGGATTTGGTTGTTGAATTGCATGGCATATGGGGTGGGTTGGTTTGCTGAGATTTGAGATTTGGTCCTAACTTCCACGGATTAGAGGCTTTGGGAGAGGAAGAAAAAGCAATCAATCTGTCAAATCTCTAAGGCATTTAGGGAGCTAAGAATTTGAATGCCAATGGAGGGATTTTTTCATGGGAGTATCGAATATTTCGAGTTTTTTAAATATTAAATTTTTTATTAAAATTTTGCGATTAAAAATTTAAAATATGACATCATAGAATATTTTATTAAAAAATACTCAAAAACAAATGAACTGCTAAGTTCCGCTATATATTTTTCAATTGGTGTACCTGTTGTTTAATTTATTAAACAAATTAAAGTACATCTTTTAAACCCTTTTTCTCGGGTGGTTGGGGTTGGTGCAGATATAGTTTGGAGTTTGACATTGCCGTGGCAAAGATGTTTGAGAACAAGATCTCACATCGGGTATATAACAACATAATACAAAATTAATATATGAGAGTTGTTACCTCTAATATCACTAATATCTTTTATGATAAAACCTAACATTAAATAAAAAGTGGTAAAGTGGGGACAATATTGGTGATATCGGTGGTTGTCATGTTAGGTCTGTAAAGTTTATCATGGTAACAGAGCAGACTATTCTTTCGACATGTCTTGTGCCAAATTTATTGAGCTCAAATCTGCTACCATAGGTTGGGCTTTTGAAAAGTTGCGGTAAATCTAGCTTAAGGATATTGAATGATTAGACCCTTAAAAAGTTGTGTTGATTTTAGTCTCTGGATGATGACTGGCTCTCGAGAAGTTGCGTTAACTCTGGTATAATGACTTGACCAGTTCCCGATGTGGAATTGGTTTCCCATGTGACCCCATGTGAGGGCCCTCGTGAGGAAAAGTGTTGGGGAATAGGATCCCGCATCGGGCATATGACAAAATAATATGCAATTAATATATGGAAGGGGGTATGGTCATATATAAAGCCCCCAATCCTGATGGAATTATTCTAAATATCGGAAACTCCTGAGGACTTGCCTAAGTTTTCACCCCTAACATCACCGAGACCTTTTGTGATAAAACTTAACACCTATTAATAGGTGATTAAGTTGAGATAATATCTAGGATGTTAGTGGTGAACCATGCTCGGCCTATAAAGTTTACCAAAAGAATGTTAATTTGGAATTTTTCTATAGTAGGAATTCGTACTTAAAACATTTTAACTATAAATTCCTCAGGTTTTAGTAATGATTGAATATGCGCTGTTGAGCTTGAAGTTGGTAACGAAGCAACTCATTTGATTGTGTTTTTCATTAATCAAGTATATGAATTTGTATTGACTCATGCACTTATTAATTTGATCAGCTATAACATGTTTTTCGATCAATATATTTTCAATAAACTCTTAAGACTTCATTTGGTTGGGAGGAACTTCAAAGAAATTATTTGAATTTGACAAGAAGGATAACTTTACTATAAAGGATTAGAAACTCTCTGCAAATTCCAATGAATTATGGTTTGAACTCTATTTATTTGATTTGTCTCCATTCTTATTCAACTCAAGATTGGTATGCATGCATGGAAAGGTTCTTTATCAGAGAATGGGATATTATGGAATGCCTGATTGCATTTGCACATGATTCGTAATAAACAGTCTTTTCGCGTGTGAATGTGTGACAGTCTAAATAAATAATAGTATCTCTATCATTTCATATACATTCCTAAACTTGAAATCACTTCATCTAATCCCTACAAAGAAAAGTTGACAAGCCACTACATTAGTTGTACAAAATGAGGTGTGTAAAAATTTATCAATAGCTTACACAATGATACAAAGCATTTTATTTCTTTTCTTTTACTCTATTACATATAAAGTGTGTCCTTAATATGTTTATTTTTTCATACAAACAATATTGGAGAGTGAGAAAACTAACAATAAAGAACCTTGTGTGAATGTCTATGTACTCTTAATTACGATGCAGCTCAACAAAAATCGATATTTATCTCCACAACTAACTAGGTACATATTGCATGGCTGATTGTGCGCCATTGCTCAACGTGATACCTCAACATTAATTGAGAGATTTTTTAGTGTGACCGGAACACGAAGTGGTACACGATATGTCTTTATATAAATGGTGAGATATGTGTGTTAAAAAGTTAATAACTTCAAAAATAAAATTTACCATGACTTATATTAAAACACGTGGTATACAATTTGTGTTCCAGTCATAATGAAAAATTTCTCCATTAATCAAGGACTACTAATCCTTATTTGACGATTTATACCGTCAATTTGTGAGAAGGATTTGACGATTTATACCGTCGGACAAGAGTCGTAGCTAGCCTAGCTACTAGGTCATGCATGGCAGTATCCAAGATCTTTGAGCAGAAGTAGTGTCTCTTCTCAATCGTCTCCAATTACTTGATTTGTTTTAACATGTTTCCACTAGGTTTAGGCCCACCTCCGAAGAATATATTTCATGGCACCATCCTTCATCTTCAACGTTTGTTTCAAACACGACTCTGTTATATTCTCTCTCGGGGCTTCTTCTTCTAGTGCACAATGGAACAAAAATCAATAGACCAATTGGTCTAACAGTGAGCCAACGATTTTGTTCCATTTTGTAAGGTGTGCAAATTTAATGTGCATTGGAGAATTTTCATAACCACGTGAAGTTGACCATATTAAAGTTAAAAAAAATAGTAAGTGCTCAATTGCCCAGATGATTAGATTTTTCTCTTCAACTCATTGTGTTCCAAGTTCAAACACCTCATCCCTCCTCCTAACTGTAGATCAGTGTAGAATATCACTTTTATTATAAAAAATAAAAAATTGGGTGCATGCATTAAAGTAAATTTGCGGGTCTAAAGCTTGGGCCTCATTATTATTTATTGTGGGTCAAAATATTGGTCCTCTTTTTTTTTATGGGTCGAAGCTTGGGCCATTTTAGTTCGTACATATATGACCTGACACAAAATATGGAAAAGAGAAGCAAATTCTGGGTTGATGCCAGCAATTGTGGAGAGTTTGAATTCGGACACATTGAGCACCGGCGGATCCATTAAGGGGCGGGGGTCAGCTGACCTTCCAAATTTCAATGAATCCCTATGAATGATTTGGAAGCTGCCTCTTTGAAGGTTGGAGTTGTCCTTCATAACATACCCTCTAACTGCTTGATAAAATATCTGAAATTATCGTTCTTATTATTGTTTTAAATATCAATTTGAGTATTATATTCTTGCTATTCAAGTAGTAAATTTGCTCAATTGAAAGGAACTGGTGGCCTTGCAAACATAAAATGGTGGAAACAAGGAGGAACATAGTATATAATCATGTGTATTTGCTAATTATATTGGCTTCAATTCTACCGGTTGTTACTAATTTAGTGGAAAGAGCCTTTTTCGCAATGAAGTTTATTGCGAAACCTAATGAGGATTCAATGGTTGAGTGTTAGCATGATGATTTATACTGAAAACGCGTCGTGGACAATTGTAACTTGTATTGTTATTTGTTTTATAATCTATGAATGATGAAACTATGGTTTAATTTATAAAGTTATCATATGTCTAAGAAATGTTTTGGGCTTTTAAATATAACCCTTCAAATAATTTTTGTTGGATTCGCGACTCACAGTGAGTTGAAGAAAAATGCTCTAACTACCTGAGCAATCTACCACTTGCAGCAATTAATGGAGTTGATTACACCTACAGCCACAAAATTCTTTGAGGGTGAAATAATGGTCTCTCTCTCCATGAGCTCGAAACCAAACTGGAATCAAACCTGCTAATAAATTTGTGGTGCATTCTTATCGTCACTTATGCTACGCCCCCGCACACTGGCATCTATCCGTTCTCCCCAGTTTTAGCAAGGGTTTAAATGACGACCTCTATTTGATGGATCAAACACTTCATGCACACCAAACCAATTCACTTGTTTTGTGAATCTACCAACCCAAATGATATTATTCTTGCTCAAGTCGAACATGAAACGTTCGACCCGATTTATAGCCTTATCCATTTCATACCAAGTTGATATGTTTCGTTAATTGATTCATTGCCTCAAATACTGACTCTCACCAATTTTAATCGAGAAAAACTTAGGAGCCGTTTGATAACTATTTCGTTTATATTTTTTAGTTTTTGGTTTTTCAATTTTCACTTCTTTGGAAACTAGAGACTTATTTGGTAACTATAGACATTAAAATTTTGGTGAAATAAATATTCACCAACAAATAAATTTTGATTCGCTAGAACTTATGTAGCGCACACTATGGCTCTCACCAAATTGCACACATTAGTTGTGACTCACCAAAACTGAATGAATCATCGAAGAGTGACACATGTTGACATATAAGACCTACATTAAACAAATCAAATCATCAAAAGAAGACCAAATTAACCCTAATTGATCAAACCAAATTCACGTACATCTGCAAACGGAAGTGAAATCTAGAATAAATTATGCAGAATGTGTATCTGTTGACTCTAAAAATTACAAAACCTACGTGGCGCGCAGGCTGAGTAACTAGTAAGCTAACTACGTCCTTCGGTTGAATGCGGGGCGTGCCAACTCGTCGGCCGAGCTCGGCCGAGGAGTAAAATTTGTTGATATCGCTTTGAGCGTGTCGTTGACTTCTCTATCTTGCGATTGCGACCGAGGAAGGAACACTCTCGGTCTCTGGGTTCTACAGCCTGAAGACAAGGCTACTAATTCTGCGGAGTTCAATAATCGTCGGAGCCCAATTCGGTCACTGTGATTATATTCGTAAGAGTATAAGCACGTCGAATCGAGACCAAACTGTATGGGCACAGGTACTCGAACGTGATGTATGTCTTGATGGTAAACGTAGTTCGGCCGTCGGAATGCCGAACCCTGAAACCTACTTGCGAGTATCCAATCATAAAATAACTCAGCGTCCTGTACGCCGAGCAATGCAATTCGTAACACCTGACTATGCCGAAAAGGCTAGCAAGGTGACCTCTGCCAATAAAGGTTCGTAAACCCTTCTCGGCCGAGACTTAGATAGATAACCGGTCGACCTCGACGCAGTGCTGTTTATCCAAACTGAAAGTGCTTCTCGGTCGGCTGATTCTGCGGCAGCAGTGCTGTTTATCCAAACTGAAGATGCTCGCCGGGTGCTTCCACAGTGCTGTTTATCCAAACTGAAGGTGTGTCGGCGGGGAAAAGAAAAGGAAAAATCTCAAGGTGTTTGAGAGGTTTTGCGCAGGGCAATTGTATGCTGATTGTGAAGGTCCTTTTCCGTTGCATGATTTCTTGTATTTATAGTGCCCCATTCCTTGAAACCAATTCTGATTTGGATTGGGAGTCCTTGTCCCATTTCGACTCTAACTCGAACAAACCTACTCCCACTGGGATTCTGAATTTTCCGCTTTTCGGGACTCCATTCCTTGCCGGTCGAGCATCCTGGTTGCACCAGGACTTCCCCGACCCTTTTCTATTCACCCGGACTACTTGGGATAAGACTTGGCTGACCCTGCCAGCTTGCCCGGGAGTTATTATTCGGCCCATAGTATTTATCATACCCTTGGGCCGAGCACATCCTGCCGCTCGGCCCAACAATAATATTTTGGGCCCAAACATTGCCCCCTCGCTTCTGAGGTCGCCGACTGTTAACTCTTGGTCGGGCCTCGACCTTGAAGAAGCGAAAACGTTTATTGCTTTTTTGGACTTCACTTCCTTAATGACCGTTATTCCTGCGCATTTATGAGACATGATTGCACTTTCCTCGTTGCCCCCAACGCGTGGCCACGTGTCGATTCTACGCCGTTCTCAAAAGCTTTCAATCGTGGGCCTCGAAACCGTGCACTAACTGAAACGCCTTATCCTCATTAATGCATTAAAACTGACGCCGCACGCAATCGTGCGTCTTGGATTTTCGACTCCTCGATCCCCTCTTCACAGGTTCCCCAGATATTCGAAATGATTGGGAAATTTTCCCGGTTAAATTTTCCCCCAATTTCGAATTCCAGTCGTTTGATATTCATTCTGAAAAGCCTATAAATACCCACATTTCTGCCATTCGCATCTTACGCTTTCAGAAACTCCAAAATCTCCAATTCCTCATCCTTGTTCGCTCAAATCAAACCTTCCAGTTCTTCCTTCTGCAATTATTTTCTCCAGTTCTTCCGAATTCTCTCCTACCATCTCTATAATGGCCTCCTTTATCTCGAAGCTCTCTGACGAGATCAACAAATGCAAGGATTTCATCGATCGGAACGCGATCAAAACACTACGCTTCGAGAATGACATGGCCACCACTCATCAGATTCTGGGCCCCCTTTTCAGGGATGCAGTGCCGTCGTGCATCACCAATCTCCTCAAGGAGCAGTGCCTAACACCCTTGCTTCAACCACAGCCTGGGCCCTCGACCACCACAGCCTGGGCCGCTTGGGTGGATCGAATGAGATCATTCTTCGGCGAGGAATGGAAAGCCCTTGGTATCTATGATGCCATCCTGCTCTCGACCATGGAGATTACCATGGACAAGGAGCTGCTTATGGCGGCCCTGACTCTATGGTGTTCGGCCACTAACACCATGGTCCTTCCATTTGGCCCTCTCGGTCCTACAATCCTCGACATCTCGGCCATTCTTGGGACTCCTCCATCCGGCCTCCCAATCAACGCCGCTCTTTCTGGATGCCCCTCCCTCCTCGACCTGAAGGCACTTTTCGACGAGCGGGCCGTCGAAACGCTCAGCCGAGGCAATCGGGAGCCTTCAAAAGAAGAAGTTCAGAAGCTGCATAAGAACTTCTTCAACTACAATACCTTGATTCTCCACTTTGCCGGCCGAGGCGAGGAGAATCTCAGGAAGGGAGAACATGAAGCCTTCCTCTTCTATTGGTACAACAAATTTATTTGTTGTACCAGGTCGAACAAGTGCTTGGTCGAGAATATGCCGGTGGCCCAGGCCCTGGCTAGTGGTCACTCTCTGGCGCTCAGCCCGGCTATTCTCGCCAACCTCTTTCGTTGCTTGGCCGAGACGACCATCAACAAGATTGACCCGCACCAGAACGGACCCCTCTGGGTTTTCCAGCTCTGGCTGCAGGTCTATTTCTCTACTCTTCGGCCTGAGGTCCTTGCTTTCCAACGCTCGGCCGCCCTCGGCCCCCAACTGGCCTCTCGACCGGCTCCTCCTCACCGGGCTGACGAGGTCCTTAAGCACTTTTTCAATCTCGACGTTCTTTCGGACGACGAGTTCCTGGTGTGCCGACGGCAGGAGTACCCTGCTTCAATTGGGCTTCCGACGGCAGCTTGGGCCGATGCCGAGGAGGCGGGTCTCCGTCAGTCCTGGGGATCAATTGTACTGGCCCGCGACCTTCCCCTTGGTTGCGATGCTCGCCGAGCCAGTTGGGAGGTCTACTAGCCCCACTTCGTCGCCCGGCAGCTCAGCTACCTCCAAGGTTGCCCCGTACCCCTGATCGTCTCTCGTTCCCTCCTGAGCCGGGGACGTCTTTCTGGTTCTTCCGAGAGGGAGTGCCGGACGACGGAACAAGAGTTTCAGGATCGGTGCAAGAAGTTCCGTCTTCGGCCCATCGTTCCAGAATCCTTGGGCACCGACACTTTTGGGGACTGGTGGGACAAATACACCGGCGACTTCTTCGGCGCCTCGGCCGAAGACGTGGTGAGCAAAGTGTTTGGTGACCGGCCCAGACCAGCGCCCTCGACCCAACCTAAGGAGTCGGCCCAAGGTATATTGTTGACTAATTACTTTGCTACTTCAGAAAAAGAAACTTGTCCTCATTACTGATTACTTTACTATTTCAGGGGGTCGCGGGTCGAAAACGGTCGAGGTGGTCGCCGCGGTGGCAAGGGCGAAGAAGGCGCCCGCGAAGAAGATCCTTGTCTCCGAGCGGTCGGTCCCTACCAAACGTCTCCACCGAGAGGCTGAGCCGGCGGAAGAAACCCCTCGCCCTTCTAAACGCGTCAAGAAATTGGCGAAGAAGGGCGACCGGGAAATTCATGTCGTCCCCAGTGATACTACTGGGACGCCTGCTCCTGCCGGCTCTCCATCTGTGCCGGCTGCCCCGGCATCTCCAAACTCGAATCCTCCGGCCGTCTCCCAGGCCGATCCAATCGTCGCACCCGCTCCAGCTTCGGAGCCGGTCGTGGCGCCTAAAATAGGGAAGTCGGCTGCGCCTGCCGAAGCACCCCCGTCTCCAACGGTCGTTTTGGAGGTATAATTCTGCTTCCACCTTTTTCTTTAGGTTTCTGGTCGTAATACTAATTGTTTTCTTTTTGTTCAGGATGTCGAGAGCGAGAGTGACGAAGTCCCGCTGGAACGCCGTCGTCGACCAGTCAACTCTCCTCCCGTCCATCCTCCTCCGGTCGTCGGGGCGACCGCTCGACCACGTCCTACTGCGGCGGATCGTGGCAAGAGACCTATTGCCGATCCTGAGGCCACGGCCAAAACGCCGATCTACTCGCAGGACGAAGACCCTCCCATTCCTCCACAGGAAGTCTCTTCGGCCTTTGTAAGTCTCGCTTTTTGTTGTGTTGATTTTTTTTGTGTGGCACGTTTTTAAAAGACTATTAAATGTCAGGTGCCCGAACATTCATTTCACCGGCAATTTTATGCGCCGATGGGCGTTGTCTATATTTCCTGGCCGCCGTTGTGGCCATCAAATGTAGATAACCTCCATCGGCCGCGTGAATTGCGTGGCGGTCTAAGGCACTGGGCTCGGCCATTAAGTTCCCTGGGTTCGAGCAATGACCCAGAGGGCATGGCCGAAGTCTCCTCTCGGCAGGTCTAAAACAATCCCTTTTTTTTTTTTCTTTATGCACTATATCACGACGTCTTACTTTCCCTCACAAAGTTTTTCCTTTTATGTGCAACCATTGTGGGAAGTGGAGCTCGACGCTCTTCTTCAGAGCACGACCGGTGAGGCCAGCTCTTCTGCTGCTCCCGCCGAACCAGCGGGCGCCGTGCCCGAGGTCGAAGTTTTCGTGAAGCTGCACGAAGTCCTGTCTCTTAATGCCTCCCAAGCTCTCCGATGTAAGGGCCTTGACTCTGTTGGAGAGTGTCTCAACGACCTTGCCAGCGGTGGTCACCTGAGCACGGAGAATATCTATTTCCTCACCGACCTCCTGGAGCGGACTCGGCAACACTTCTACATCTTTGAGCGAGCCCTTCAAGCCGAGGATAACTTGAAGGCTGCCAAGGTCGCGCAAGAGGCCGGCCGAGCTGAGATGGAGGCAATCAAAGCTAAGAAGGCGAAGATGACCGAGTTTGATCGCCAGATTTTTGACCTCCAGCGTCAAATTTCTGACCTTCAACGGCAAAGGTCTGCTGCTACTGCCGAGCTTGAGAAGGACTTCTGGGCCAACAAGGCTCGGCTGACGGCCTTCGCTGCTGGTGCACGGCATGTCCAGCAGCTGCAGTACAACAGCAAGACCAGGCAGGCTGAGATCATCCTGGGCGAAGCGAAGTGGCTGGAGCTAAAAGCTGCCCTTGAGACTTTCCTCCCCTCGACCCCTTAGGAATTCACCATTGTATTTGTATTTCTTCTTGTAATGATTTTTTGTTATCAATACAATGGTCATTTTGCTATCAATACAATGGTCGTCTTGCTATCAATACAATGGTCTTACTCTTGCATTTCCCATGTAATTGGATAGTACTTCTTTCAAAACTTTCCATTAATCGGCAATTTGTGAACTGAACCCGTCCGATCTCTTAGATGATATGCCCCCTTGCCGAGGACCTTGTGAACGATGAATGGCCCTTCCCAATTTGGCGACCATTTACCAAATCTGGGGTCTTTAATCCCAACGGGCAACACAGTTTGCCAAACCAATTCTCCCTCACCGAATGTTTTTTGTCTTACAAGCTGATTATACGCTCGCTCGGCAATTTTCTTTTGTGCTACTAACAAGTTACCTGCGTCGATTCGACTTTCTTCTAAGTCTTCTAACTCTTGTCGCATCGCTTGACTATATTCAATACTGTACAAATCACTCTGCTCGATTACTCGCAACGAACTTATACTCAATTCGACCGGTAACATGGCGTCGTGTCCATAAGTTAACGCGTAAGGAGTGGTTCCAGTGGCCGACCGAGGTGAAGTTCGGTATGCCCATAATGCTTCATTTAACTTCAAATGCCACAAACCAGGTTTCTCTTTTACCGTCTTTTCGAGGATGCCGATCAACACTTTATTGCTTGCCTCGGCCTGCCCGTTGGCCTGTGGGTAGTACGGCGTAGATTGCTGGAGTCGGATATTCAAACTTGCCGCGTATTCCCTAAACCTATCGGCCGTAAATATAGTGCCATTATCAGTTATGATCGTTTCTGGCACGCCGAATCTGGTCACAATATTCTCCTCCACGAAGTTGCATACCTCTTTAGCAGTTAATTCGGCGTATGACCTTGCCTCGACCCACTTAGTGAAATAGTCAGTTGCTACAATTATCCATGCGTGTTTTGCTGCCCCCGATGATGGCGTGATTTTGCCAATTACATCCATTGCCCAACCCCTGAACGGCCACGGTTTAGTAACCGAGTGTAGCAATTCGGCCGGGGCCCTCTGCACGGGTCCATGAATCTGGCATGATACGCATCTCCGTGCATATTCGATGCAATCCTTTAATATATTGGGCCAAAAATAACCGTGTCGTCGGAGCAACCAGCACATCTTTCGTCCCGATTGGTGTGCTCCGCAAATTCCTTCATGTACCTCGGCCATTACTTGGGCAGCCTCGTGTGGGCCGAGGCACAATAGTAGTAAACCATCCTCGCCCTTGCGATATAATTCATTTTGATACGACACGTAATTCGTGGCGAGCACCTTCGTTCTTCGGTCGTGTTTCCCATTGGGGTTATCGAGGTACCGTAACATCGTCTTTCTCCAATCATCTGGTTCTACTTCGACGGCACAAACTTCTATGGGATCTCCTCGTTCTAATAGAGATGGGAGCGACATTACGCTTGTGCGTATTACGTGCGCGCGTTGGAGAGTTTGCTGATTGATCAAGGCGGGGTACGAGCGTTGACCCGTGGTCGCAATTCCCACAATTCGACCTAGTTTGCCCCCATGAGTTGTGCTCCGGAGGCGATCTGGGCGAGTTCGTCGGCGTCGGTATTGTGGATGTTGGAAGTATGCCCACAAAGCCACTCATTTGATGTAATAGCTTTTTGGAATACTTATTGTGTTAAACTTTTATATGTTTAATCGAGGGCAAAGCTTATTGTTAATCACTATTTATAGTATCTTGTGTTTAAGCAATAAGGGAATCCAAGGAATGTATTTGATCTAAGAGACAAGTGATTTAAGTTAGTTAAATTAACGAGACCTTTCTCTTATGTTCATTCCTAAAACGTTCCTAGCCATAGGATTGCCAATTGGGCATTGACAATCCGCTAAGGTTAGTATGTGTTATGTCGACTCAAGCATGAGTATGAACTAGTCTCAAGTCATTTGGTGTTGGACACTAAGGCAAACACATAGGTGCTCGAAAGAGTAATCGAGTACACTGAACAACGATCAAACGAGAGTTCGAACATACATGTCATGTGAGAACTCAATAGTTGCAATATGCAAAGTAGTCCTTTGACCTGAGGCATCATTGATGTCTAATGGTTAGGTCCTTGAGCTTTGATTATGTCAACGGCATTCCATTGGAGTGTCCACGGCATTGTTGGGGTCAAGCTATCTAGTCATGTAGGCATATGAATGCACAACAAGGGATCTCTAACCTTCCATGGTGGAAGGAGAATACTCTAAGATATGATTCGAGAGTCTTTGGCCAAAGCATATGAATATGACTAAGGAAGCTTGTTCCAAATCTTATTCAATTGAATCATATAGAGAAGTATCACATTGGATAGTAGACATGAAACAAACTATCACTTAAACAATGTGATTAAGAGTATTGTATTAGAGAAGGACCGTATTGCATTGTAGTTGTAACTGGATAGGTTCTCCAACCACTTCTACTTAGCTTGGGTAACCATGACATGCTGCTAGGCGTCACCCATGGTTTGTGGAAGCCCTAAAGATTAGCAAACACTAATTTTAAGGGAGAATTGAAATGTGGTTTCAATTCACAATCGATCGTTAAGAGTAACATCGCCCACTACCTCGCTAATTGGAACCTAATGGATCGTACATCGAGTAAGGATATAAGTGAAGAAATTATATGAAATGGATAAGCAATTAAATGGTTTAATTGAAGAATGGTCAAGATTAATTAAATAGTTAATTAATTATACGAAACGTTCGTATTGGGCGTTTAAGTTAGTTTTGGGCTCCGGGGCACAAAAACGTTTTGGTCCACAAGGCCCATTATGTTTAAGTTGTATGACAACTAAAACAAAATGGGCAATTAAGCCCAATAACAACATATGGCCATAAGGGTGAGGGGTAGCAAACTTGTATTAATTACAAGTTTGCCACTCACATGAAATGAAGTGTAAAATCAACATTATAGCTTGGTTTTCACATTAAGGGGTTTTCTAATTGAATTTGGGTGAAAAATATTCTCTCATTTTTCTACTAAGAGGCCGGCCACCTTAGGTGAGGAACATCTAGCAATCTTTCTTCCCTAAGTCATCCATTTTTCATCTTCACACAACATCTTTGGTGTGGAGACTTAGAGACACCAAACTTTTGGTGTTTTGGAGAACAAATCCTCAAATCCTCAAAGAAGAAAAGGAGCACTAAAAGGGAGGAAATCACAAGGAAGATCCAAGGAGCAAGGAGGTGACTTGAAGGCCCTCCACTTGGGTGAATCCCTTGTGTAATCAAGGATGAGCTTCAAGGGTAAAGAATCTCTAAATTCTTATTCTCTTTAATATTGTTAAAGAGTCTTATGGTTCACCATATACTAGGCTTTGAAAGTCATGGGTTTTATGAATTGTTTTTGAATGCATGCCTACTTTAAAGTGTTATTAGTTTGCATATGTATTCAAATGTTCTTACATGTTCTTAGCTAGGACAAAATTTTTCCTTCAGTGGATACGTGAGATGTGTTCAAAGGTGATCCGTTCGAACGACTCGGCCAGGTAGGTAGCGACCATGTGATAGGGAACTAAAGTACAACTCATGCAACGAAACACGCCGTTCAGTTGGTTAATTACAAGTTCGGAATCACCAAGGACGAGAACGCGGGGGGCTCGCAGATCGTGTAAAACATGGAGGCCGATAATGAGGGCTTCATATTCGGCCTGATTATTGGTACAGCTGAAATCTAACTTGAGAGAAAAATACCATCGGCAGTGGTCAGGCGACTGAATTGCGATACCGATACCCGCCGAGGTCGAAGTACTGGAACCATCAAAATGCATAGTCCAATGGGTGTCGCGGGTGGTAACGAAACCGATGTCGACGTTTGCCTCCCTCAAAACCATAAGGGGAAGGGTGTTGTGCCAGGAAGTCGGCGAGGGCTTGCCCCTTGACGGCCTTTTGGGGTACATACTGAAAGCTGAACTCGGATAAGGCGAGCGTCCATTTTTCGATTCGGCCTTTGACAATGGGCCGAGTCAGCATGTAACGAATTACGTCTGTTTGGGCGATGACCTGCGTAACTGTTGGGAGCATGTAATGCCGAAGCTTGGACGCGGCAAAAAACAACGCTAAGCAAAGTTTTTCGACAGGGGAATAGTTAAGCTCTGGTGAATTCAGGTTTCGGCTAAGGTAAAAGATAGCTTGTTCGCGTCCGACGTTGTTATCTTGTGCAAGGAGGCATCCAATGGATTCAGCCGCTGCCGAAATGTACAATTTAAGGGGTTTGTTGCGACAAGGTGGAACGAGCACAGGTGGGGTGGAAAGGGCCACCTTGATTTGCGTAAATGCAGCTTGATGCTCTTCGCGCCATTCAAATCGGTCGGTCTCCTTCAGTTTAAGGAGTGTAGAGAATGCTTTCATCTTACCGGCTGAATTGGCGATGAAACGACGGAGGAAATTTATCTGCTCGAGTAACGACTGGAGCTGTTTCTTTGTCGTCGGAGGTGGGGCGCTGATGATGGCGCGGGCTTTATTTTCATCGACCTCGATGCCGCGATGGTGCACCAAAAATCCTAGGAAATTACCGGCCGAAACACCAAAAGCACACTTGGCCGGGTTCATCTTGAGGTTGTTCTTGCGCATGCGAAGGAACGCCTGCCTCAGATCGTCCAGATGTGTTTGACGACGTTTGGATTTTACGACCACATCATCGATATAAACTTCGACGATTGTACCGATTAAGTCGTGGAAAATCATATTCATGGCTCGTTGGTATGTGGCGCCGGCATTCTTGAGGCCGAAAGGCATGACTACCCATTCGTAAGTACCAAGTGCCCCCGG
Source organism: Pyrus communis (assembly GCF_963583255.1). Taxonomy (NCBI): domain Eukaryota; kingdom Viridiplantae; phylum Streptophyta; class Magnoliopsida; order Rosales; family Rosaceae; genus Pyrus; species Pyrus communis. The sequence continues at coordinate 17,429,984 of NC_084810.1, read as the reverse complement.
GCAACGGAAAGCCATCTTGTGGACGTCAGCTTCGGCGATGAAAATCTGGTTGTAACCCGCATGACCGTCCATAAAAGATAGCAGCTCATGATTAGCTGCGACATCAATTAATAAATCTGAGATCGGCATTGTATATTCGTCCTTGGGAGTAGCCAGATTTAGATTACGAAAATCGATGCAAATGCGAAGGGCACCGTTTTTCTTTAACACGGGGACGATATTGGCCAACCATTCGACATACCGAGCGGTCCTAATAAACCCGACTTTTAGAAGCCGAACTAATTCGTCCTTAATGCCGAGCTGTACTTCGTTCGAAAATTGGCGAGGAGGCTGTCGAAAAGGCTTACACCCCTCCTTGATGCGTAGCTCATGCTCTACAAGGTTTCGGTCGAGGCCTGGCATTTCATGATAGCTCCACGCGAAGCAATCTTTAAATTCGTGGAGTAACTTCCGGAGTTCGACCTTCATGGACGGTGGGAGTAACGCGGTAATAAACAATGTTCGAGGATCATCGGCCGTGCCTACGTTAACTTCTTCTAACGGGTCCTTGACTTGAGGCCGATGGTCTTCGAGTTCGGCCGGCGCAGCCTGAACTTTATCGAAAGATAGAACGGGGCCGTTATCTGCTTCGGCCAGAAATTCGATTAAATTGATGCCAGAATGTGGTTGCTTGGTAATGGCGTACCAATGGGCCAGCAGACGTTCCATTGTGGATGAAACCGCGACTTGACGCCGTTCTTGCGTGGTGTGCTCAATCATCGACATTGGTGACTAGATCTGCCAAACCAAGTCTCGCTGAATCCTGTTGGACAGTCTCGGCGCCGACCTCAATCACTTTCTGTATCGAAATTCTCGTCGGCCGGCCATCTTCGTTAAGGCCTTGGAGGGTAATGTAGCCGACGTGATCATCGTAGTAGCGAGCCTGAATCATGTTAGTTTCAAATGGTTGGTTATCGGCTGGGTGGACTACGACCGATTTGCCATCCCAAAAGATGAGGACTTGGTAGAGTGATGAAGGAATGCAACTGGTTTGGTGGATCCAGTCGCGGCCAAGTAACGCGTTATAATCGGTCTTCGAATCAATGACAAAGAATGCCGTCATGTGTTGACGGCCGGCAATGCTAACTTCCAACGGGAGCACTCCTTTGGTCTGAGACTTATCACCAACGAAGCTGCTCATAGTGATCCCTGACAGAATGAGTTCATTATCAGAACGGCGTAAAGCCTTCATGACGGATATCGGCATAATGTTGACTGTGGCTCCACAGTCGACAAACACTTTAGAGATGGGAAATCCTTCGATGTGAGCCGTGACATACAACGGCTTCAGGTGTTGGAGATTAACTGAGGGGGAACGGGGAAATAGCTCGGCCAAAACTGCCTTAAGGTTGTCCCCGCTTCGGTTTTCTCTATTGTCGTCGTTTGCGACGAAGTCTACTTGCGTTGCTTCCTCGGCAACTACGTCCCCGTCCAAGAAATTCGACTGGTGGGTACCTGGCTGGAATTCAGCTGGTAGGACGTGGACCATACTGATCTCCATATGTTCGAGGACCGAGGGACCCATTGGATCGTGGTCGTCGTCGTCTGCAGAACTAACCTCAGTAGTAGTTGGCGGAACATCCTCGATTAAACTTTTGAGTTCCTTGGTAAGAGCCGGTATCTGCGACGTGGGAACCAAATCGAGTGCGGGTGGGCTATTTCCCTCGACGATGTTGACTGGCGAAGATTTACGTTGATCCTTGGTTACACGGGCTCGTTCTTCATAGGCAATATGGGCGTTCCTTGTGTCTAGATATGTATCCAACAGTGTTATCCGTTGTTCCTCGTCGGCCGTGAGGCCGAAAAGCGATACAGCCGAGAAAACTTCGAAATGATAGCGTAAATGCTGGAGGTCTTCAAGCGAAAAGGGTAATTCGGCGGTGTCGATGTCTGTATAAGGATCGACCTCAAAACCAAGGACCCGAGCCTCCCGTATATGTTGGAACCTAGCTTTAATTGCTGGGTCGGAAGTTTTCTGGATAATTTGCTCGGTATCAGGGCAAGTTAAAGCTAAGTCGAGGGCTTCCTGACACGCCTTGGGTAATCCGTACAAGTCATTGGCGGAGTATTTCTTATGAAACTCTCGCATGTATTCCAGGGATTCACCGAGGAATGGAGGGTGTAAGTTGCGCCGTATTTTAATAAACGGCTCGCGCGGGGGTAACGGAGAAAGTTTCTTTTCGGCCTCTTGTCGGAAGTACTCTAGACAAGCTCTCGTTTCCCCAGGCCGGAGAAGGATCTTAATACGTTTCTCAGATTCCTCAATGGTGGTTTCGAAACCGGTAGCTGCTACTTTCCTCCCTCCGGCTAACTCGGTCATGATAGTCGGGGTTGGCCGTTCGCTAATGTCTTCCACGGCCTTCTTGGGTTGCCATTGGTTGGCCGGACTGGCCTGCGCTTCTCGTCGCCGAGCCATGCAATCTACCCGTTCACGACGACGTTTTTGTGATTTGGATAGCGCCGTATATAAGCCAGTCGGAGAATTGTAACTGTACCAGCGTTGATCCGATGTCCTGGGTGGTTTGAAAGTTTTGCGATCGGCTGGTGAGCCCGAATTGTTGGTATTGCGCGAGTAATAATCCTCATTGTAGAAAGGTGCGTCGAAATCCAGCCGCCGTCTGACCGAGGTCTGGTCTTTCGGCCGTACTTGTGGGCCGAGTCGATCAAACACTTGACGTCGTGGATCGTTACCAAGTCCCTTAGGTGATGTTACAGGGGCCGTGGGGGGTGTTGAAGATATCTTCTTCCCAGGTTCAACTGATGTTTTACAATGATCACATAAAACTGTTGATTTATGAGCTCCGTCGGGACTTGATCTCGTCATAGGATCATCGACGGGTGGCCCTGATTGTTCCGCAGGTGGTGCATTTGAAAACAAATCAAGCTTTAGTCTTGTTCGACTATTCCGTTGATGGATATGTTGTATCGGGACGTATTCGGCCTTCCCTTTGTTTTTAGGAATATGAGCATCCACCATACCGATTGTTGTTGAAGGGAAGGGATTGATGTCGACCGCCATCTGCTTTTTCGGAAATTTCAACTTTCCTTTCTCGATCCAACTTTGGATTGTGTCTCGGAACACAACACAATTATTGGTTGCATGCTTATTAGAATTATGATACTTGCAGTATATCTTTCCCTTTAATTCATCGGCCTTAGGGATATTATGTCTCGGCCGAAGCTTGATGATTTTTGCTGCCAATAATTGATCGAAGATTGCATCAGCTTTGGTGATATCGAAAGTGTATACTTTCGATGACTTACTCATTTCCTCGGCGGCCAAACGGGTTTTGGTGTCTTTGGAATTCACCTGCGCCAAGGCCTTGCAAACATAGGGTTTGTCTATTACTATCTCGGCCGCATCTACACTAGCATACTGAGGGTCTTCACTTTCGGCCGATGCGTAGCTAACCGTGGGATTCTTATACAGCGTTCCCCGAGATGGTGACTTTGATATTTTTTCTTCTCGGAGCAGATAATCATATTGCTCAACGTGTTGAGCAAGTTCGTACATATCTCGGATGTTTGCCCCCAGGAACTTCTTTTTGTACTCCACGTCTAATCCGTTGAGGGCGATCCTGACGAATTCCACTTCGGGGAGTGGCACTCGGCACCAATTCCTGGCCGATTTAAACCTTGTTAGGTATTCCATTGGGGATTCGTCAGATGCTTGAGCCATCCTGGCCAACGATGATACGGACATCTCCATCCCCGGCCGATAGAATTGTTCGTGGAACTTTTCGACTAACTCTTCCCAACTCTGCACGGAGTTGGGTGGAAGATTAATGTACTAGGCGAAAGCTGAGCCTGTCAGTGAAAAGTTGAACAACCGTAGTTTGTAGAAATCGCTGTTGACGTCCCCACACTGCGCTGTGAACCGAGCCACATGTTCTAGTGAGGATAAAGATGATTCCCCGGCGAAGAGGCTGAAATCAGGGATCTTAAATCCTCGTGGGTATTCAAACCTTTCCACATAAGTCGGGTATGGATGAATGAATTTTGGAAACTTCGACCCTTTCTTTAGGGCCGAATCAATCATTCTTTGGACTTCGGTCACGTTTATGGACGCGGCTTCTTCTCCCTGGCTTGGTCCCTCAGATCTATTTCCTGGTCCTCTTCTTTCTAAGGGGACTGGTTGCGGCCGAGCGGACCCTCTCTCGGCTGGTATGGGCACATTCGTCGAGAGCTGCCGAGGTTGGCCGACCTGGCCATCTTCGAAGGCTTTACTAACCAGTAGTTCGAGCATTCTGGTCTGTGTATCGCTGTTACTACGTATTGCGTCTAGCAAATCATTCATCTTCTGACCAATCGACTGCTCGACCTGACGATATTGTTCATCCAGTCGTCTCCGAAGGAATGTCCTAGTTGGTGGATCGGAACCTTCCCCACCATCGTCATCACAATCTTCCACAATCCCTTCCACAAACATTCCAGCCGTTTGATTCGGGACTGTTGGGTTGTGAGGTTGCCTGCCGAGACATATTTCATTCTCTCGGCGTGTTACACTTGTGGCCTCGGGCGGTGCAACAATGATCAGATTTTTTGTAGAGTGCAAATCCTGCCCAAGGCCTTGCACTGGCAAGTCAGTTGTTGACTTTCCCATGGTTGTTTTCTTCTTTGTAGACCATGTTTCAACGGGCATGAACTCCGAAGGTTTAGCACAAATGTCCCACTGGGCGTGCCAAAATGTTGACTCTAAAAATTACAAAACCTACGTGGCGCGCAGGCCGAGTAACTAGTAAGCTAACTACGTCCTTCGGTTGAATGCGGGGCGTGCCAACTCGTCGGCCGAGCTCGGCCGAGGAGTAAAATTTGTTGATATCGCTTTGAGCGCGTCGTTGACTTCTCTATCTTGCGATTGCGACCGAGGAAGGAACACTCTCGGTCTCTGGGTTCTACAGCCTGAAGACAAGGCTACTAATTCTGCGGAGTTCAATAATCGTCAGAGCCTGATTCGGTCACTGTGATTATATTCGTAAGAGTATAAGCACGTCGAATCGAGACCAAACTGTATAGGCACAGGTACTCGAACGTGATGTATGTCTTGATGGTAAACGTAGTTCGGCCGTCGGAATGCCGAACCCTGAAACCTACTTGCGAGTATCCAATCATAAAATAACTCGGCGTCCTGTACGCCGAGCAATGCAATTCGTAACACCTGACTATGCCGAAAAGGCTAGCAAGGTGACCTCTGCCAATAAAGGTTCGTAAACTCTTCTCGGCCGAGACTTAGATAGATAACCGGTCGACCTCGACGCAGTGCTGTTTATCCAAACTGAAGGTGCTTCTCGGTCGGCTGATTCTGCGGCAGCAGTGCTGTTTATCCAAACTGAAGATGCTCGCCGGGTGCTTCCACAGTGCTGTTTATCCAAACTGAAGGTGTGTCGGCGGGGAAAAGAAAAGGAAAAATCTCAAGGTGTTTGAGAGGTTTTGCGCAGGGCAATTGTATGCTGATTGTGAAGGTCCTTTTCCGTTGCATGATTTCTTGTATTTATAGTGCCCCATTCCTTGAAACCAATTCTGATTTGGATTGGGAGTCCTTGTCCCATTTCGACTCTAACTCGAACAAACCTACTCCCACTGGGATTCTGAATTTTCCTCTTTTCGGGACTCCATTCCTTGCCGGTCGAGCATCCTGGTTGCACCAGGACTTCCCCGACCCTTTTCTATTCACCCAGACTACTTGGGATAAGACTTGGCTGACCCTGCTAGCTTGCCCGGGAGTTATTATTCGGCCCATAGTATTTATCATACCCTTGGGCCGAGCACATCCTGCCGCTCGACCCAACAATAATATTTTGGGCCCAAACAGTATCAAAATGATTTTTGAACTTTTTGTTGATTAGGAGCTAGCCAAATCTGGCTAGTCCTACTTGTTTGTCTCTTCAAAGATTTGATCTATCAGAGTTCCCCTAGTCGGAGTTCTGGATTCATAGCTGAAAAGCTGGATGCTAGACGGAATGTGCCTATATATTCCTGGAAGGACTTGGATGACTTAAGAAATATTTTGTTAAGTTTATTTTACTCAAGTCATTAAACATGTTAGAATAAAACACTTGGGGACTTTTCATCCTTTGCTTCCTTATCACGGAATATAGTTAATCCGACAATCTTTCCGAAGTCAACTAACTTCGAAGTGAGAAGTACTGAAGTAAAAAATAGGTAAGCTTGTAGGCCCGAGATAGGGCTCGAAGCACTCCTAAATAATGTTGATTCTGAAAAACATCACCTCCCAACCACCTCCTACCACGCCGCTGCTACCCCTGACGCTCCTCCCTGTAGTCGAGGAGGATTCTTGGAATTATGGTAAGACATTTCCACTTCAATCTTATGGGCTACATTAAATAGTTGCATTGGTAACAATTCTACTTGTTTTTATCTTCTGGACATCAAAGCACTACACCAATCAATCACTGAAGCTAGTATTGCCTATACTCGCCGCAATGCGAACTTTGTCACTCGTCGCCTTGCACGGACTGGACTTTCTTTGAGCCAAAGCTGTAAATGGCATGGTTCTCCTCCAAGTTTTCTTATTGATCTACTTGTAGAAGAATGTGTTAGGTATTGATTCAAAGATTGTACACCATTTCTACTCTTTTTGATGAAAAGAAATCTACTATCGTCTCTTTAAAAAAATAAAGACATGGCATGATTCTGAAAGGGAGGTAACGCCGTAACACTACACCGGGGTTATGACGAAGTATGCTTAGTCCGTGCCCATTTCATCGTCCTCCTATAATGCTTGATCGTATTTGTCTTCCTGTTTATTCGAACTTTATGACCATGAAAAGTTGTTGATTTTACACACAAGTAACATCCGCATAGCCCAAATAAAGTTATCAAGCTACGAAACCGAATGTGAGGAATCCATCAAGATCATCGGCGATTGCACTGTATATAAAGCACAACACATTGCATATCTTTTTGGAGAATGGCATTCCACAAAAAAGAAGTGATTGAAGTACTAAACAGTACGTATCGACGTCTAAAATAACTAAAATTAAGGCAAGAAACTAGATTAGTATTTGAACCCAACAATCCAAGCAGCAAGGCACCTCATGACATCACAAAGACCGAACCTCATAATTAGGTAATTTTGATGTCGTGAAGAAGGCGCGCAGCCATTGAACCATACCTTCTAGCTTCCCAATCAGTAAGTTTATCATTCTGAAGCCTTGTCATTGGCTCACAATCTTCCTCAACATTTTCATCGAAGGAACCAGTGTCACCTTTTTCCTTACGGCTCTCAGCTTCATCAACTTTCTGATCAATCACATTAACTGCGTTTTCTTCACTTGTATTTGCTTCATCAACTTTCTGATCAATCACCTTATCCACTTCTTCTGCACCACCCTCCACTTCATCCTCATTCTGATCAATCACCTCAGCTGCGTTTTCTGCGTAACCCTCCGGAGGCTTTAATGTCATAATGTAAAGTTGAATATCTGGATGTTGGTAGGTACTGTCCATCTGCAGGAGTTCGAAACAAAAAACACCTTGTATTTAGGAAAATCAAACAAAGGTAAGAGTAAACCTTCTCCCAATCTCAATCTCATATGTGGTGCATCATGAATGACACAAGACCCTGCAATAAGTTAGCCCCTAAGAATATCAATAATTCAATCCTTATACTAACATCAAATGTAATCAACGCCATAGCTCTTATTCGGATATTAACTACATGTCACAGGAACCAGGAATTTCACTTGCAAACCACATGCAGAAAATGTAAATACTGATAATTATTTGGATCTATATACTGTGTTAGAGAAACTAAGCTGTACCTTTGAATTTGGAACAGTTTTCACCTCGAAGTTTCTTTTCCACATTTGAAGCATTTGTTCATGGACACTTGTAGACCGAATCTCATACCCCATCTTCCCAAAATTGAAGCAAACCAGTGCATCAATAACAATGTTTAGAAAGTACAAATTAAAAAATAAATCTAAAACGTATGAAGTACCATACCAAAATTGTAGTTTTCGGCCCTGATAATGCATGTATTGTCTGCAACAATGGTTCCAACAGATTTTCTTTATAGACCTTAAATCCAACCAAGTAGAAAATAGATCAGTTAATACTAATTAACAATGTTAAAAGAGGAATATAACATCATACATGATGTTTTAAGGACCGATGTTATTCTGGAATCCCTAAACGAACAAAAGGAAAATAGAAATGGGAGGAGGAAAGAAGACTTTGGTGATCAGATCCTAAAGCAAGTGCGTAAAATGAATTCGAGAATCAATATCAAGAAAGAGTGCGACTGAGTTACTCACATATGAAAGTTTTATTTTTCTTTCTAAAAAGAAGCCATTACTTAAATCCCTAAAAATAGAAGTTCAATCTGGATATCTGGGCATGATGCTCCGTTTCCATTATACTTGGGAAATGAAAGCTAAAAGAATGAAAAGATTTTACTCTTCATCTTGGTGAAAAGGACATGGTTTGGTCGACCAATTAATGGGTCATTTCTGTTTAAAACCTTCCGTACATTCAGGGACTCCAGCCTTACTCAGATGTAATTCATTACAAGCCTTTCCCACTGAATACTAATGAAATCCAAAACTATCATGTCATGATAAATACTAGAGATATAACTATTTGCCATTGTAGGTCCATAAACTACTGAAGAAATTTGAAGTTTCAATTTTCAGCTGCAACCAAACGAACTTACAACATCAGTTCCAATGATGTAGTCAAATGGTGGTTCAACAGCTCTTACATGATCATCATTTCCCCAGCTCAACTCTGCTGCCTGGATCGACCCAAATGAGTCTTAAACAAAATAGCTTACATGAGTTGTGAGCAAAAGCCAAAAAGGGCAATTAAATTGACTAAACCAATCCAAACTTAAACAACAAAACCAATTGGCGCAGTTGGGAGTGTTGAAAGACTTATACTTCCTACACGGAACAGACTGGACATAAACAAAACATTTAATCGCACGCAAAGTCAGAAAACAATATTGGTCCAATTTACTGTAATTATCTTCCTAACTGCTCTACACCATATCAAATCTTAACATATAAATATGTTATGGTCTCCATCCCTCCCTCCCTTACACACAATCAATCAAGGCTGTTATGGTGCTTCTTTTGGTGAAATCTCTCAAAAACAACCAGTTCTAGCCCCATACCTCTTTTGATGGATACAAGTAGTATAACTACCCAAATTTTATTGATGTATGGGTAGCTCCAAGACTCAAAGTAATGCCCTCCGACAGCTAAATAGTTTACTAATTACCGCACTAGGGCACACCAAATGCATGTATATATATATATAAATACACTCACATGCACGCACACATTTATGAGAGCTAGTACATGCACAAAGGATTAAAAAAATTTCAGCAGATTCAAAGCAAACTAGAACCAGAATTCATCTGTGTGATCCTTGAAGTGTTCCGTTCAACATTTCTCATTAGCAATGGCAAAACCTCCACTTGATCTGTCGTGACCACATCACACCCCAGTAATGCCATGCCTGAAAGAAAAAAAACCAGATAAAACAGATGAATAACACTTGAGAAAGAAAATTAAAATACCAAATTCAAGTGGGGAAAGCATACAAAATCATACAGATAAAATTTAACATAAACTTAATAAGAAAAAAGGAACTCACCAAACCCAGCTACTCCACAACCTGCTCCAAGTTCAATGGCACGTTTTCCTTTCATTTTAGGTGGTGAGAACCTTCCCTTTCTGCAATTCTTTTCCTGGAATAACCAAAAATGTCACATTTACATTCATAAAGAAAAATCTGCCATGGAAGTACAGTATGTATGAACAAACGATGTGCTCAGGATCCAAAGAGAATCCAATAACTAACCAAAAGGGATAGGCTAACACCACCGACAGCATAAAAATCTATACCTAGAGCACAAAAATCATTTTATCAACAGGGACAGAGTATCAAAATTTTCAGCCAACTCAGTAACGTAGCAGCCTTAGGGATTGCCAGCTCCTCTGAGAAATAATCTCCGGCTCTGCCCAGGAAAATGATGGCAATAACATAAACGAAGGGTCCATGTGGTTGCTCCCCCTTGTTAGTCAACGGAGCAGCTGGGGCATCTAAAGCCTCTTTCGATTAAAAAACTTGATCTATAATTGCAGTCCCTTTGACCCAAAATGAAAGAGTTGAAAATCCTTTGATATTCCTAGGAACCAAAATGAAAGAGTTGGAAGATCACATTACCTAAACGCCTTGGTTGTTTTTCATTTCCTTTCATTTGATCAAATTCAAAATCATCAATGCATATTGCATAAACACATCTATTTTAAGTATGAACAGCCCTGATGTTCCTAAAATATCCAAATATTACATTCAACAAGGTGCAAAGGCCTCAAACTTTAACAAAGTTTAAAATCAATGATAAAAAGTCACCTACATGCATTATATCCCATGCGTATTTTGCGAATTGTGGAAACCAAAAAGATCGGAACTTGTACAAGAGTCTAGAGGGGATAACAGTCATTACCAGAAACTTGACAAAAACCAATGAGGCATCCCAAACTGTAGTTCCTAAATGCTTTGAATTGGGATCCTACGGAAAAGATAAAACATTCCACGGTCAGGGAAGAAGTTATTAGGACATATATGATCACAAAGCCAGTATTAAAGTTGATAACGGGTAACTCATGAAACAGAACATAGGATACCTACAAGCCGTGGTAGACGGTAAATGGCAAAAATAATCATACAGAAAAGTACAGGGCGGATCCTTCCAAAAGCACTAACCTTAACAATTTCTGATTGCAAAGATCTTTCTTAGCGCGTAACAATAATCCGAAAAAAAAAAAAAAAAAAAAAACAAACGCAAAAAAGGGAGAAGAGAACAAACCTGAGCAAACTGTAAGTCATGGCCCAAAACTTCCAAACTCATTGTAAACGTGGTGGGCGAGTTTAATCTGCAGCACAAAATCGCACCACCTTTAACAAACAATTACCCTTCGGAAGGTTTTATTTTTTGAATTGCACAAGTATGTTGATTTTCTAATAACAAATCCAAAAATTTCAAAACTTTATATAAAAATGTAACAATTAAATAGTAAAGATTGCCCATAATATTGATACCTGTCAAGCTCCATTTGATTGCTACAATGTTCCCCAAGAAAAATTGATATTCCAGAGCTGAAAACCCTACTCAAATAAGCAAATTGAAGTGCCACCCTACCATAATAATCAAGAAAAAAATTGAGCTTTTCAGTGCAATTAAGCAAGAACCTTTCCTTACATTAAACAAAAAAGAACAAAATTATCACTTTCAGTTCCAATTAGATAACTTAAACTCGATCTTAAACTCTTTTTGTACTTTGCACCTGAGGAATGAGAAAAAGAAGATCAAACTCAAAGTCCAAGTGAAGAAATTACCTGAAACTAAAGTGTCTTCCGAAACTCTGAATAAAGTGGACCGAACCGATGATTTTACCTTTTGAGTTTTGGGAAGACAAGGTTTAAAGAGAGGCGACAGTAGAACTGAACTAGAGAGGTGTACTTGGCTAAAAGCCCAATGCGGCTTCGACCCTGAACAATTTGAGGTCACATTTTTCAGGGCCATGATGGGTTTGGATTCTTTTTTTGTTGTCAAACGTTTTGGGTTTGGGCTTGGATTGCAAATGGTTGCTAAAATTTTGATGCATTACCTATAGATTGTAAGAACCGTCACTGATGGTTCAGCAGTTAAGGATGAATTTTAAAATTATATATTCTAGGTTCAATTATTAGAATTGTTAAATTGCACGATGGTGATCAGGAAAGTTAAAATGGCTCTGTAAGTTTTTTCAACTTCTAAAATAGTGAATTACCTAGCTAAGCCACCAAATGGTGCCTCTTTCAAAGAAGAAGCTATAGATTATTAAATTTGCACCTTGGCTCCCCTTTTCGTAAAATGATCCTTGTAGGATTCTTTTCCTAAGGATCCGGAAGATCTTGTGATCGTATTTGTTCATTATTACGCTTAGATTTCGTTAGATACTATTTATATTTAATGTTAAATTTTAAATCATTTATGACCAAGATACAATTACAAGATCCTCCGATCCCAGTTTCCCACAACTTTATTTTGAGAAAAGCAGTGAAGTAGGTGAAGCCGTGAGTGAATGATGGAAGCCGATGAGCCAACGACGATGATCTGCACATTGCTAGCAATAGACAACACCACCGGCTTCTCCTACAGAGTCTGCTCCGTCTGCGAGCGGACTCTCCCCGACAACCCTTCTTCCCTCTGCAAGTTCTGCAGCGTCAATGCCTTCAACCCCCGCTTTCCACGCACCAAACGCCTCTTTCGCCTTCTCGTAACTCCCTACCCTTTTCTTGGAAGGCTGTTTGCCCATTTCAAAAGTGCTTTTCATTTCTGCTGATTCGTATTGGGTTTCTTTGGGTTGTTTTGGCAGATGTCAATAGCTTCAGATACAAAAGTGCTTAATGTGATATGCTTTGATAGGGCTGCCAAGGTTCTATTTGGTTGCTCTGCTGAGGAGTTTTTTGACTTCGCCAAGTTTCACCCTTTTGCTGGTAAATCTCCCTTTCCCACTTCAGATTTTCATACCCATAATCCCATTTATGTGAATTTTTGTGTGCTTTTACTGTTCAGGAATAAACACCACTTAAAATTCAATCTTTTGCTTTGACAATGCGATAAATCTATTTTAAGCTAATCTAATTACGTGGAGCCATTTAGTGCTACGGTCTAGTGCAAGTCCTCTTCACTACTAAGTGAGAAATCATAGGTTTGATTCTCAATCAAATTATTGTAGGCCACCTCTTTAGTATAGATGATATCGTTTGTTCAAAAAAAATTACGTGTAGGGGAATTCAAGCTTCGATGCCGTGTCCAACTGGCCTAAAGCTGACATTTGCCACTCAAAATTTAATCTTAATGTTCCCATTTTGACTGATGTTTTGATGCTTTCGTAATCAATTGCAATGTGGTGTGCTTCTTTGGAGAAATACGAATATAGTAAAATTTTCTTATGATCTAAAATTAATGCAACTTTTTTTAGCAGCCATATGCTTTTTGGTAGCTTTATTGTATTCTCCCATGGTTGAATTTTTAAGTTCATCTTCAAGAAATTTTCTTATTGATTATTTATGGAAACTTGCTTCGTTTTCAACTTGTACAATATGTCACCGTTTTCCAGTAATGGCATGCATTAATGGGTGGCTCGATTTTTTGCCTAATTTGTTTCTGTTTTGGGATGTTTTCTGCAGCTGTTAATGCTAGCAGAATTCTGGACGGAGAGATGTTTAAAATGACACTATCCAAACCAAAGAATGGGAATGCACAACATCTGCGAGCAGTTCAAGTTGTTCCATTGAGGTCTGGTTTTCAGCCAGCAATTGTGAGCTTGAGGGAATTGTATGGAGTAAGAAGCTCTTGACTGTTGTTTTCATCTACTGTATATTGCTGTGTGCTTGCAAATACAACTGATTGTCCTTTTTGTTTTCATCAATATTGAATTTCTCTGCGTTCTCAAAGCACTTAACCTTTTTTTGAACACTTTAGGTATAGCACTCATTTATGCCCATATATCCGTGGGTGGTATTTGGATTGCCTGCCCTTATACTAGGAAAAACTAAGCCAACGGTACCAGTTAGGTGTGTTTGTCTAGCAATGATGCACGGACTCATGCCCTTTTTCATAGTTCTCCAAAGAATCACCTACCCAATTTTGCAATATATGGTTGTTAACTTTTAAAAGAATATGCTGGCTTTGCAATTACCAGATAAGTTGAACTTCCAAAAGACAAGAAACACTGTTGGAAAAGGTGAAATAGTCAAAGCAAGCATGGTAACTATAGTTATGAACAAGTATTTCATAATTCTGCCTGCCCAACAGACACCGGGTTAGAAACCGCGTGGTGGCAGGCTAGGATTGAGGGTATCAGCTGGGGCAACTCTTTTGCCTGACTCGGACACAGCCAGATTTCCTTGCATCCAGTTTGTAAGCATCTGTAATGCAGCTTCTGGTTGATCCATTGGAACCATGTGACCAGCATCATGAACCTGTTTTTGGTTACATACCAAATTTTCCGAAGTTACTATTTGTAATCAGATTGAGAGAGAGAGAGAGAGAGAGAGAGAGAGAGAGAGAGAGTTGAAAGAGGGAGAGAGAGACCTTGAGGAAAGCCAGAGGTCCATGGCTTTTTAGCAGTCCGGCATCTGCACCCGCAACCTTAAATGGAACAGTTTCTGCAGCTCCAAATGCTTTCTGACCAGACCATTCCATGGCATGAACCCACATTGAATTCCCTGCAAAATAGAGAGACGTCATGATATGAAAATTATCTAAAGTACATTATCCTCTCTAATACATTGCAACACGAACTTTTTGCTGGAACAAAGAAGCTCACCAAGCCAATTGCAGATGAAATCGTACTCCCCAGCATATACAAGCAGCTTTATTCCATCTTCAAGAAGGGCAGGAATTCCCACTTCCAGATTTCTCATCCAGTCATTCTGCATAGCATCATATACCGTAGTGCTGCATGAAACAAATTCGATGTCCCCAACTCCTAGGGCATCCCTAACCAGTTGCTTGTTCAAGAATGTCTCCATGTTCGAGAAGTCATAGCAAAAGCTCCCTTCACATTTCTTCCTAATATCATAGTGCTGCATATATCCAAAATAAGGTAGATTCTCAGCATACTTGAACTCGTTTTTAGGTTTGTTTAGAACTTATAGCTCTGACGATGATAAATATTTTTGCGTTTTTTCTTACATTTGTATCACCAAGTCTATGCATTATCTGGTTAACTATGCTGTTGCAAATACTAAATGAATCCTCACAAGCGTCTCCAGTCGTAGAGGCGGCTGACGGTTTGAAACATCAGAAAAGTACGTGAGCCGGATAATCTTGTTCAAACAACCATTATATCTCATTTGATATCGTAATCAACAGGTATGTGAAGAACAGAAGAAATGAAGAGGAAATACCGCAAGTCTTAGCTGACTCTTCGCAGTCTGGAATTTTCTGTGATATACTGTCGTAGTCAGGTTTTGTAATCAACTTCATTTCCAGTGCATAATCACTGTATGCCTTGTACTGGATTTCTGGATTGGTCAACCCATTCCCTATGGCGAAACCCTGTTCAACCGGAGGAGATAAACCGATCAGATCAGGACTACCATAGGAGATAAACCAAATGCAGTCAGCCTGTTGTAACTATTACAGATACCTTGAGGTTTATGTGAGTCCCTTCCTTTGCTTTGTTTCCTTTGTGAACCCGAGAAGCAAGCGCGGGAACGTAGTGCCCAGCATATGACTCTCCGGTAATGTAGAAATCATTTTTAGCAAATTGAGGATGTTGAGTGAAAAATTCCTGTCACCATGAAGAGAAGCTGGTAAATTCAAGGTCTCTAAGATTGATAAAGGAAAACTTCACTTGTTTGAGTTGCAATGTTGATGAAGTGCCTTCGTATGTATTTATGAAGGCCATTTTTAATGACAGTTGTTCACACGTGCGCGAATGATTATCATGATTATCGTTCGTTGATGCATATGATGGATGATTTCGTATACATCAACGATGAGTGCATGTCTGTTTAACAGAAAGTAATCATTAGAACCTGAAGAAAGTCGTATAAATCGTTGCTAACGCCTTCTTCGTTGTGACGAATGTCATCCGAATTTGTACTATAGCTGAAACCAGTTCCAACGGGTTGGTCAACGAAAAGAATGTTCGATGCCTGCCAAACAAGAACTCGTTCAGAAACACAAACAAGCGATAAACGATAAGAAAAAACACCTCGGCCAAGGACCATTACAGTACCTTGTCCCAGCCGTAGTCATTCCAAGTGAGTGACAAGTTCTTTTGAATGCGGAAGGGACCATTTTCATAAAACAAAGCCAGTTCACTGCTGCATCCCGGCCCTCCAGTCAGCCATATCACAACAGGATTGTTCTTGTTGGTCCTCGATTCGAAAAATAAGTAGAACATCCTGCAAAAAATAATGCAATTCGAGTAAAATTCAGTCCAGAATTTCATAGTTTCCAGTTTCCCAAATCAAATGTGATTTGAAATACAGTTTAAGATCAACCCTTTTGCTCTTACCTTGCAGCGTTCGAGTGGGGAAGGCGGTAGTAGCCGGCGTGGTGACCAAGCTCTTTAACAGAAGGACCCAAAGCGGCGTCAAGAAAGTGCATTTGGAACTGCTTCTCGACAATCTTAGCACCAGCATCACTCTCAGCATCCAATAAAGGCCTGTGGGGTAAAGTGTTGATATCATGCTTTGGGAACAAGTTGAGGGCTCTGATGAACTTCTCCGCTTGGCGTTTCGCGGAGAGGGTGGGGGAAGCCAAGCGAAGGCGGTCGCTGGCGGGGTTCGACGCAGATGATAAAAGTGGGAGGAGGAGGAGAAGGAAAAGAGAAGAGAGGGAAATGTGAGGGAAAGTAGGAGATGTCATTGTTGTTGGTTTGTTTTGTATGGGAAGAAAAGTGTGGGGTTTGGAGGGAATATATAGTGTTCGATGTAAACAAGAAGGAAAAAAACAGAGTTGGCATGAAGGATGGACTCTGGAGTACGAAATGTCCAACCCGTGGCGTAGGTAACGGCCTTTGTATTTATTATATTTTAAAAGAAAAATTGTTTAAAAAAAAAAAAAAAAAAAATTCTGGGGTCACTTAGTATTACGATATAGTAGTATTCATCTTCACTTGTAAGTGAGAAGTGTTAGGTTCGATGTTGAACCGTATTATTATGGCAGACTTATTGTAAGGCTTAACCTACTCTTTCACCTGATATTATTGTTTGTTAAAATAATAATAATTATAATAAATTTGCTGGTAAATCTTCATTTAATTGCGGTTAAAGAATGATCAAACAGCTAATTATTTTGTTTTTTTGAGATTATTGCTTTAAAGGGAAGTAACTCTTAAACCTCTCAATTAAAATTCTAATGTTCTCTTTGTTTGTTGTTTTCATTATATCATGTTTAAATGAGATTGATTAGATGATACCTTGTTTTCATTATAGTATGTTTAAATGAGATTGATTAGATGATACTTGATAAAAAAAAAAATTAATTGACAAATGACGAGATTTACAAAAATCATATATTTTATTATCTAATACTCGTCATAATAAGTTACTGTGAGTCAAAACTTAAAATTGACCTCGTTAGAAATATAAATATCGTAGTTGTATTCATGTTAGCTGGACTTTATACATATTATCTTATAATGTTCATGTGTAATTGTTGAGAATTGAATAATTGATGGAGATTTAAGAAATCATCAGACCCCGTCAACGACGAAAGAAAGAAGGGGCTTTAAGACAAGGAAAGACGTAAAAAAAAGAAAATAGGAACTTAAGGACCAGCTGTCACGCGTTTTCCTTTAAGAAAAAAAAAGTCTAAGCAGTTAGATACTTTATTTAAATCTAATTTTTTAAACTCAAAAATAATTTTGAAGTTTTAAACTTTAAAAATTTATTTGGTAGGACTATTTTCAAAAGTTAAACTCAAGATTAACTAAAAAAATATAATTAATTCTCTAAAAACATAAATAAAATAAAAAATGTTTTTAGAATTTTTAAACTTAAACTCACTCTTTCATTTTCTCTCTCTCCTTCCCTCTCACTTCAAATCTATCTCTCTGTTTTCTTCTTTCTCTCCCCCCTTCTTTTTTTTTTTTTTACTTTTTTTTTCTTTTACTTTTTTCGTCTCTGCTCTAATTTGATCTTTTCAATCTCTTGGTTTTCTCACTCATTCCTCTCTATCTCTTCCGATCCTCTCACTTCTTTCTCTTTCCTCCAATCATCTCATACTTTTTTTCCTCTTCTCTCCTTTTTCTCTCTCGACTCTCTCTTTTTAGATCTTTTTGTTTAGTTTAAATTGTATAATTTAAAAATTTTAAATCACATACCAAACAAGTTTTTGAGTCATAAAAAAAATTGTTTTCTATAAAAAATTTTAAGAAATGTTTTGAAAAATTATAAAAAATTTTAAATAGGATACGAAACAAGCCCTAAATTTTTTTTTTCATTTTCAAAAGTATTCATTGAAAAATCATTTCTTAAGTATAGTTCTTTTTAAGATTAAAAAACTTATTTGATTTAAAATTTAAAATTATTTTTAAATCTTAGCAATTAAAGAAACGAGAAAGGGAGAGAGGGGAGAGAAGGGAGAGAGGACCGAAAGAAAGGGAGAGAGAGGAAAGAGAATGGAGAGAGATTTTGGAGTGAGAGAGACGATAGATACAAGGAAAGCTGAGGCTTGAGGAAAAGAATCGGGAGAGAGAGAGGGGAGAGAAATCAGAGAGGTAAGAAGAGAGGGGAGAGAGAAAGAAAGGATGGAGAGAGAGAGAGACGATAGATACATATTATCTCATAATGTTCATGTGTAATAGTCATACTAAACAAGAATGATTGACTTGAGACTTAAAAAATGTTGCTGAATTAAAAAAAAGAAAACTAATGGAAAAGATTTGAAAACTTTAAATTTTAACGATAATGGCAAAATAAAGAGTAAAGTGAATAGTATCATATTTGACTTTTTAGTGTAAAAATGTGGTTTTTCCTTAAAATGAACGGTACTGCGGATTTTTCGTTAAAATTCTCTTAAAAAAACGAATTCAAGTTGCAAATCAAACAGACTCTAAGTTTATGAATTGATATTCCGTGGACAACTACTTTGTTTTATACTTTTTTTTTCGCAAATACAATTTCGAATAGTTCTAAGTTTACAAATGTGTGCTAAGCTTATTAATTATAAATTTGTTTCTTACAATAAAAAGTGGCCTTTTACCAAATTGTCGTACTTGCGTGTAAGGCATTGTTTGCCTGCACGCCAAAAATGTGTTTTCATAATATAATGATAAGAAAATTCTTTAAAAAGCCCCAAATAGAAGGACGATGCTTTGAAGAAATTGTCATCCCAAATGTTGGAGTGGTTTTAAATAATGGTAATCTATTAAGAAGTCGACCAAAAAAAAAACAACAAAAATTAGAAATAGCTAATTAAAGTAGATATGAGTTTAACAATTAGTACTACGGTCTGTTGGTATTCATCTTCACTCGTAAATGAGAAAATCTTAGGTTCAAGTAACGGGAATGGCGAGTTTGCAACCAATTTAGTGTAAATAACTAGTTGTGATTGAGTCATTATGTGGCTTAACCCAAATTCTCTCTCCCCAACAGAGTAAAACAGATGTGAGTTAAGCTAATTGGGTGATATAGTTTGTTTGCATACACTTGAGTTCGAACCCGCCTCTTTCCGTATATTAGAGTAGTTTAAAACATTTGCATTCTTGATAGAAATAACTAGATAAAATATTCATGGAATTAGTAACTTTTGCATGCGTGCCAAATTGCAAGGGAAAGAGCCAAGTATTTTAGGCAGCAACATTTTATGCAGGAATTTAATTAATTATATGTTGACTAGTTGAAAAGCAAATGAATTTGTTTTGCTGCATGATTGCTTAACATGATAGCGTGATTATTAAGGTGCATTTCCAGCTACGTCAGTTAAATCATGTGTTAAAGGAGAACATGATTTTTCCAATTTATTGGACGCTAAGTTTGACTCTGGAATCTGGAATATGGATCCAGCTTCTTGTGATAGCCAAGAACCACGGCTTTTACAATAAGTACTTCTGTCGAAGCACTATCCCAACCAAAATTCTTACCCAATTTGCTTTTACGACCAACTACGACGACCTACTTTGTCCATAAAGTCTAAAAAGGAGAATTTGATAATGATAGGAGAAATCTGATACAACCACAAGTTGCTAAAGCTAAATGTGGTTATTGAAACGACAACATGTCCGTATGTTAGGTTCAAAATTCATGCGTTATCATCACCTTATCGCTAAAGAACGGATAAGATGTAAAAAGAACGGATGATGCATGAGTGCAATACTTTTCATGCGTAAATTGCAATCCGTTTTGAGTACAGATATTGAGCGTAAATACACGGAGAAAGTAGATCGAAGCTCCAGCCGCAGTTACCAAAGATAGAAAAACATACGCAACGCAATACACAGTGATACTAGTTTGGTTGCAAGTTTCACGAAATGAGTTGCATTTGAATATTGCACAATAACGGCTTACTTGTAAACTCTTTCGGAAGCTGCTTCAATTTAATATACAGCAGACGATACATCTCTGGTGTCCTCTGTCAGTGGTAAACACGGGCTTTACTGCAGAATCCGGTCAGATAAAGGAGAATGGCTGAAGGGCTTCAACTTATCTTATGACCTAACGTTTGCAAGCCGGGCCCTTATTTCTTCCAACTCTGCCTCATCATCGACAACCTCAGCTATTGCCTCTTCCTGCAGAAGCAAAATGATGTATCATATTGTTCGGCTTCTTTGAAAGGTATAAACTTATGACTGGAAATGGGACTTCATGATAGTCACGTCACACATACCTCCTGTCTAGCTTGTGCAGTAGCAGGTTGCTTCAACCTCTCCTTCCTGACCGCTTCTGGAAGCTGGGCAGCAGTCTCACCAGCTATAGAAGTCAAAACTTTGTCGACTTCTTCTTCTATTTCTTCTTCTATGTCCTCGGAGTCTAGTGCTGTGTCAAGACTATCATTCACCACCTCTTCAATTACTCCTGCCTACAAATAAACATTATAACCATTGCTTGTTGACCAAAATACCTTACGAGTTACGACATTAAATAAACTATGGGAACAACTTGATGAAAAGCTAATTAAAGCAACAAACATAAGTGATGATAACATTTAATTCTTCCAGCAGGAAACATCTATATACAGTTGACAAACAAATAGATCTAACAGAGGCCATAATTTAAGAAAACTATTCTCCCAAAACCTATTATTTGCGGTTACATTTTCCCAAAACTTTTCATCTGGGACAAAAAGGGAGAAGAGGAAGAATATTTGGACAAATAACAAACTTCCAAATGCCAATGCAATTCTGTATACACATTATAGAAAAAATAATGTTGCTATGAGTATGATAAAACTGTGACAAACAAAATGAAAGACTGTCATGTTTGTGCTTCTGTGTAAGTGAAAGACAAATAACGGAGTACCTTGGTCATCTCCTTGCTAAATTCTTGCATCGTAACAGCCACTTCAGGAGCCTTCATGAGGTTATTGACAAGCTTCATAACCTCAGAACTCTTGGATAAATGCCCCACTGTACGGGCAATAGCTGCAGAATCAATGACAAACATAAAAATGATCAAACCAACCACCCATACTCATGTTAAACAAGGAAGCGTTCGGAAGGTGGTGATTAATTAAGCATATCAACAACAACAACAACAACAAAGCCTTTTCCCACTAAGTGGGGTCGGCTATATGAATCCTAGAACGCCATTGCACTCGGCTCTGAGTCAATTAAGCATATTAACAAACGGAGAAAAAAGGAAAAGAGAAAAGACTCCAAGAATATATTATCAGAAACCATAATGAGACCAGACTGAGTCAGTCCATAAAACAAGAAACTGTAAATTATTAGTAATCATAACCACAATAATGAAAAAAAAAAGTTTTCTCTTGCCACCCCCTCAATATAAAACACTAGTTTTACCAACACCTCCTAGCAGAACATTTAACTTTTCCTATATTAAAGATAGTTCATCTTCAAATTTGTTACA
Source organism: Pyrus communis (assembly GCF_963583255.1). Taxonomy (NCBI): domain Eukaryota; kingdom Viridiplantae; phylum Streptophyta; class Magnoliopsida; order Rosales; family Rosaceae; genus Pyrus; species Pyrus communis. The sequence goes on along the minus strand of NC_084810.1, from coordinate 17,408,372 downwards.
AGTTAACTTCACGTTGTGTTTCCTGGTTGCTAGTCTAAGAATCACCTCCAATAAGGAGGCCTAACTTCCCATTGTGTTGCAGGGTTGCGCTAGTCTAAGAATCATCTTCTCTAAGAAGGCATCAGTTGTCATTTCAATCCACTAGCACGTAACAACCTAAAGAGATTTCTAGTTTAAGACATGTAATGACATTAGTCTATAATATCGCATACAGCTACTATGTTCAAGCTCTACAATAAGATTTCAGTTTTAAAATCCAAAATAAACTACTCTACTTAAACAGGTAATCATGCGATAACGGGAATCTGAGGTTATTACTAAAGCAGCACTTCCAATGGTGATGGAATGTATACAACCATACTGAACCATATGCTTGCGTATTACATACTTACCAACACTCTCCCCAAGGTGCATTGATATTGAATTCAGTTGTGCCCTATTTTCATGAAGACGGTTCACTGTCCTTCTAGATCTCACAATTTCTTTAGCAAGTGACTGAAATAATTAACACAGAGTAGATAACTGAATATACAGAAGGGAAGACGGATGACCGCATGGAATGTCAAACAACAGCCGGTAATTAAACTAACAAACTAATCAAAGATAAGTTCTGTCAATTTATGAACTATCATACAACACAGAAACCGATCGCAGGGATCATAATAAATTGACAGCCACTCATCTCCCTTCATTAACAGTTAATGGCTATAAGTACAGAATGAAAAGTTCAGTTGTATAAGTTCACGGTCCGAGTAGAAAAAGCAGAGCAATATTATAATGGCTGGACTGGACATTTCTATCCCATTTCGATTTCGTTCAAATTAACCGCAACATGTATTCTGTAGAGCCTACTAATACTATGATTTGGTGTACATCAAAGGATATTCACAGACGACAAACTCATCGAAACAAATTTGGAGAATTTGGAGTGCAAAGCCTTGGCTCAGAACCAAATTTAAAAGGGGAAAAAATAATACCTTTGCAGAACCCATGTCATTTCTCTTGGCAGCCTCTCTGATTGCTTTCTGTACACTTTTCTCTTCTCTTTGTATATCTGATGAAAACCCATTGCAGAACAACCAAAATTAAAACTACCCATTAATCCGATTTCCTGATCCATGAACCTAAATCATCATGTAAATCAACCCACAACCCAAAATTTCGAAGAAAATTGAAAATTATGGTAAAAATTAGAGCTGGGTAAGTTAAAATTTACCTCGAATTTGTCGTTCGATGTTGCGGCACTCCTGGCGAAGCTTGCGCTGCCAATCTCTCAATTGCTGCTGTGGATTTGGCTTTGGCTTTATTATGCTCATCACCCTCTCCATATTTTTATTATTATTATTATAATTTTCGAATTTGAAAAGTTGGGGTTTCTGATTGCTGGTAAGGAACTAAATTCTGCGATGCTTTGCTTGATTTTGAAGCGAGGACGAGGAGGACGATGATCGAACTCCAAATTATTAAAATTAAATTGTGAAAAAGGAAAAAGGCAAAACTTATCTGGGTTTTTAAGCCCATACACCCTTAATATTCTTTGGGTCTGTGTGACCGGTTTAATATCAATTAGCGTGGATCAAGTGACTACAGCCCAAAAATAGTTTTGTAAACCCAAAGAAAGATTTATTTTATTTTTATTTTATTGCGGTATATGGAGATTATATTTAAAAAAGTATAACGTTTGCCATTTTAAAATTGCACATTTTGCGGGTGATGGTTTTATGATTATATAAATAAATTTTAAGACGGTGAGAGGTGGTGATGAGGATGATGTTGCGGTTGCAACGAGGATGGGGGATGGTGGCACGGTGGTTAGTGTGGTGGGGTATGCGTTGTGGTATTGGTGGAGGCAGTTAAGGGCTACAGTAGTCTTAGGCCTACCCTCAATTAAAATATAAGAAATCCTGTACTTGTTTGATGCCCCTTCTCACAACAAATCTTGGCTCCGCCACTGCGTGATGGCAATAGTGGGGTGGGAAGGGTAACGGTGGTGGGAGTTTAGGCTCCAGGTTTATTGTCCCCTAAAATGTGTCTCATTTGTGTCTCCTTGCTAATATGTTGACGCATGTCTTTTAACTTAACTTAAAATTTTACTTTGTTAACTTTATTTATTTAACATTTACAACAACAACAAAGCCATTTCCCACCAAGTAGGGTCAGCTATATGAATCCTAGAACGCCATTGCGTTCGGTTTTGTGTCACTTCTTCTATTAGATTCAAGTACTCTAAGTCTTTTATTTATTTAACATTTAAATTAAAAAAAAATCCAAAATAATAAGAAATTGTTGGGTTAACAAGGTGAGCAAACCCAAATAAGATTCTTCACTTTCTTTATGTGGTTGTTGGGTTGCCTGGGCGAACAAACTTCTCTGTTTAACCTTTTGTGTAGACAATGAGATTAATGAAGACAAGTTTCTGCGTCCTAAGGTACCGTTTGGTACGTGGGACGGAACGGAACAGAGTGAGACAAGGCGTTCCGTCCCACGTTTGGTGCGCCTAAAACGGGTGGAACGAGCTGTTCCACGGGACGAGTTTTGGGTGAATTTTCGTTCCACCTCACCCCCTGGAACGACTCGTTCCACATCTGTGGAACACAAAATTATAACCTCTCCGTCTCCTTCTTCTTCCTCCTTGTTTCCATCCGAGGGCATCTTTGCTCCCGCTCCGTTCCGTTTCGTCCTGTCCCGTCCCATTCCGTTCCGTCCCGTCCCGTCTGCATACCAAACGATACCTAACTGAACGGTGACCAAACTTTCTTTCCAAAGATATGAATCATGTATGGATATATATACACTTATTAAACCATTTATAATTTTCTTGCTGAAATATTCATGTATAAATTTGACTCATATATTGTATTTTTCATTTTTCCTTAAGGACATGGACGGAGAAGATAATCCCAGTGAAGCCAATGAAATAGAAGCATATGAAAAGTCACTTTTGAATTATGAAATAGGTATTGACTTGAATTCTGTTATAGATTGTGAAAACAATGAAATAGTAGATTTGGAAAAGAAAAAAAATGATGTTTGGAAAGAATGAGTTCTAGTATTTGTCATTTTACAATGCATATGCTTATACCGTTGGCTTCAGTGTTCAAAAAAGTAAAGCTCATAAAAATGAGGGTGGCAAGTTGACGGATAGATTGCTCTTTGGAAGGGCATGGTAAAAAAAAAAAAAAGCGTGATCCCAATGTTGAATCTCATCACGCTAAAACAAGATTTGGATGTCAAGCAAGGATGCAAATTAGTTTGGTCGATCGACAAGAACTATAAGATTATTAAATTTATTCCTGATCATACACATCCAACATCAAGTCCTAGTAAGACGCATTTTTTTAGGTCACATAGGAACATGTCTCTTGCACAAAAAGTTGAAGCTAATATGGCTAAAAATTGCACCAAGGGAAAGTGTCAAATTTATGAGTAAACAAGCTGGTGGTCGTCAAATCTTGGATTCATTCATGATGACTATAAGAACTATTTGCATTCCAAGCGAACAATAGAGATGAAGTTAGGTGATACAGGCGGAGTGTTGGAATATTTACAAAAAATGCAGTTGAATGATCCTAATTCCTTTTATGCTATAGAAGTGGATGAAGATGATTTGATTACTAATATCTTTCGGGTTGATTCAAGGATGATGGTGGATTATGATTATTTTGGTGATGTTGTATGTTTTGATACCACATATAGAAAAAAATAAAAAAGGAAGGCCTTTTGCGATGTTTGTTGGTATCAACAATCATAAACAAATGGTTGCATTTGGTGCTGCATTATTGTATGCGGAGACAGATGCAACTTTCAGTTGGTTATTTGATACTTTTGCCAAGGCTATTTATGGAAAAAAAAAAAGTATTCTAATTGATCAAGATGCAGCAATGGCCAAATCATGGTTTGAGAAATGGCCACAAGCGTGTCATCGTTTATGCATTTGGCACATATACCAAAATGCAACCAAGCAACTTAAAAGTGTTTTTGAGAATTTTAATGATTTTGCCAAGGATTTTAGTGGTTGCATATACAGCCATAAGGACGAAGATGATTTTCTAGATGCTTGGAATAACACGCTGCAGGCATATAACCTTACAGACGATGATTGGTTGAATCAATTGTTTGCCATAAAAGAGAAATAGGCATTAGTTTATGGGTGGCAAACTTTTTGTGTTGATATTACTACTACTCAATGCAATGAAAGTATGAACAGTGCTATTAAGAAGTATGTCAACTACAAATATGATTTGTTACGATTTGTTAAACATTTTGAAAGGTTGGTTGATGATTGTCGATATCAAGACTTGAGAGCTGAATTTAAAGCAAGTCAAAGTTCTCATGCATTGTCATTTCCAGTATAAATATTAAAGCATGCAACAAGTATTTATACACCAGTAGTGCTTAAATGGTTTCAAAACACATTATGTAAAGCTCATATTTGTGTCTTGATCTTCAATGGTGAGATTGGAAGCGTCAGCAAATATGAAATCATCCCTCATATGAAGAATTGGCACTATATAGTCACATTTGACTTGACAGACTGCATTATGTAGTTGTAAGAAGTATGATTTTGCAGAATTCTTGTGTGCACATTGTGAACACGAAAAATTCCTGAAAACAAGAAACAAGAATACGTGTACAAAAATAATATTTTTGTGTTTAATGATTTTGGGGTTACGATCTCTCTCAAATTTGGTCCTCTGATTCTATCTTCGTAGGGTGTAGGTTTGTGGATGAGTTGTTGATCCAAAGGGCCGTCGGGGCTTGATCTAAGGATGAACAGTTGATGAACGGATCTTCAAGGGGCGTTGGGCTTGATCTTGAAGAATGGGTGTGTGGGTTTGTTGAGGTTGTTGATCCAAAGGGCCGGTGGGGCTTGATCTTAGGATGAACAGTTGATGAACGGATCTTCAAGGGGCGTTGGGCTTGATCTTGAAGAATGGGTGTATGGATTTCTTCAAGGGCTTTTGGGCTTAGTCTTGAAGAACGATTGGATGTGTGGATTTGTTAAGGTTGTTGATCCAAAGGGCCGTTGGGGCTTGATCTTAGGATGAACGGATGATGAATGATGAACACTTTCTTCAATTGGCCGTCGGGGCTTGATCTTGAGTTGGTGGGAGTTCTTCAAGGGCCGTTGGGGCTTGATCTTGAAGAAGGATTTGACGAAGAACGAATAGTGCTTTCTTGATCCTTCGGGATTTCTTGGGAATTTGGATGCTTGAGAGCTTTGGAGTTTCAAAGCTTCAAGGATTTGGGGAATTCTCTTCCAATTTGGGAGTAGAGAAATGTATTTGTGAATTGGTTTTCCTTGGTCATTCCTCTTGATGGAGAAGCCTATTTATAGGTTTTGAGAATGAATCACCACCATTCATTTTTTTGGTGAAGTGAGTGGAGGTTGTAGGTGAAGTAAGTGTGTGAGGTTGGTGAAGTAAGTGGAGGTTGTAGGTGAAGTAAGTGGATGTTGTGGGTGAAGTAAGTGCGTGAGGTTGTAGGTGAAGTAAGTGGAGGTTGTAGGTGAAGTAAGTGGATATTGTAATTTTAATACATTGGTTAACATTTATTTTACTGAAATTTCGATGTCTACAAATGCCCAAACTTCAAGGCGCGTCGTAGACATGTGTTTGTCACGTGTAGAAGATGCGTTTTGAAGTCCCTTAATGTAGATGTCAACCCAAGGGCCGTCGAGGCTTGATCTTGAATTGGGCTGGAAATTTCTTCAAGGGCCATCGAGGCTTGATCTTGAGTTCGACTGGAAGATTTTCTGGTTTCCTCCAATCGTTGATTTTCCACAGGCTTAATCTTGAACTGGGCTGGAGGATTCTTTTGGTCTCCTCCGAAGGTCTGAATTTACTCCTTTCATCTGGAGTTGAATTTGATTCAAGGGTGGTGAACACTTGATTTTGAATCGGACTTGTGATTTCTTCAAGGGCCATCGAGGTTTGATCTTGAGTTCGACTGGAAGATTTTCTGGTTTCCTCCAATCGTTGATTTTCCACAGGCTTAATCTTGAACTGGGCTGGAGGATTTTTTTGGTCTCCGCCGAAGGTCTGAACTTACTCCTTTTATCTGGAGTTGAATTTGATTCAAGGGTGGTGAACACTTGATTTTGAATCGGACTTTTGGTTTCTTCAAGGGCCATCGAGGCTTGATCTTGAGTTCGACTGGAAGATTTTCTGGTTTCCTCCAATCATTGATTTTCCACAGGCTTAATCTTGAACTGGGCTGGAGGATTCTTTTGGTCTCCGCCGAAGGTCTGAACTTACTCCTTTTATCTGGAGTTGAATTTGATTCAAGGGTGGTGAACACTTGATTTTGAATCGGACTTGTGATTTCTTCAAGGGTCATCGAGGCTTGATCTTGAGTTCGACTGGAAGATTTTCTGGTTTCCTCCAATCGTTGATTTTCCACAGGCTTAATCTTGAACTGGGCTGGAGGATTCTTTTGGTCTCCCCCGAAGGTCTGAACTTACTCCTTTTATCTGGAGTTGAATTTGATTCAAGGGTGGTGAACATTTGATTTTGAATCGGACTTTTGGTTTCTTCAAGGGCCATCGAGGCTTGATCTTGAGTTCGACTGGAAGATTTTCTGGTTTCCTCCAATCGTTGATTTTCCACAGGCTTAATCTTGAACTGGGCTGGAGGATTCTTTTGGTCTCCGCCGAAGGTCTGAACTTACTCCTTTTATCTGGAGTTGAATTTGATTCAAGGGTGGTGAACACTTGATTTTGAATCGGACTTGTGATTTCTTCAAGGGCCATCGAGGCTTGATCTTGAGTTCGACTGGAAGATTTTCTGGTTTCCTCCAATCGTTGATTTTCCACAGGCTTAATCTTGAACTGGGCTGGAGGATTCTTTTGGTCTCCCCCGAAGGTCTGAACTTACTCCTTTTATCTGGAGTTGAATTTGATTCAAGGGTGGTGAACACTTGATTTTGAATGGGACTTGTGATTTCTTCATGGGTCATCGAGGCTTGATCTTGAGTTCGACTGGAAGATTTTCTAGTTTCCTCCAATCGTTGATTTTCCACAGGCTTAATCTTGAACTGGGCTGGAGGATTCTTTTGGTCTCCTTCGAAGGTCTGAACTTAACTCCTTTTATCTGGAGTTGAATTTGATTCAAGGGTGGTGAACACTTGATTTTGAATCGGACTTGTGATTTCTTCAAGGGCCATCGAGGCTTGATATTGAGTGAAAATAGGACCATGAGCGGTTTCAGGATTCAGACACATGGCAGGCAAGCACGAGGTGGAGGTGATGACCTGTTTCTTTGTTCAATCTTTCCAATTCATATTTGAAGAGGGTTAGAGGATGACTCAGCATATGCAGTTGTTGCGTTTGCTGACGATCCACAAGATTGATGTTTCATTGTCACTCGTCTTAGCTGTTCTCCAAGAAGATGTGGTCCCTTCTCTGGAAGTGTATCAACCGTTGAAGATGACTACTCGAGAGCAACGCTAGGTAAGCAACCAGGGAATAGATTCCAGGTAGTCGGTTCCAGATCGGAAGACAGACTCCAAGTGCCGGCTGATTGCTCTCTTTCTCTTTGCCCTGCGAGTAAGAACAAGGACAAAGGGAAGGACATGGAGAAAGCATGATATGAGATACTTTTGCTTTTTGAAGAAGTGTTGACGATTTAACGGCGTCGCGCGGCGAGGCTTTGCTCTTTGGTGACTGCGCCAGCGGAGGGTTGTTGAGGCTTCTCGAGCTCTTTGATTAGAACAATGATGTCGAGCTTGGATTTGACTTAAACTCTTCTGTCTGGATGGTGCTGCAGGGGAAGGCGTCGTGCTCCAGCAGTTTGTTCCAGCTCCTACCGCATTCTTCTCTGCTTGTTTCTTTTACATAGCCGAGGTGGTGCGCAACCCTTTGCCTTTGAATGGTCTTTCAAGGCATCACTTCTCAGCAATTCATCTATGCTTGGCAGCTTCAGTGTAAAGAGCCGACACTCCGTCGCCTGTCCTGAAGTATGCACTGAGGGAATTCAAGACTCAACAACAGTTGAAGACGAGCACTCGAGAGCAACGTTTTGCTTTTGCCCTTGATGATATGAGATACTTTTGCTTTTGAAGAAGCAGCGAATGAATCAGCACATATATTTGTTGTGCTTGTCTCCACATGCTTCGATGTATCATTTTCACTTGCCTTACTTGCTCCCTTTGCAGAAGTGGTATTTCCTTATGCAGGTTTGACATCTTCTCTTGTAGTATTTGTCCTCTGATACAGGAGTGGAATGCAAACCTTGCATTTGAATGGACCATTACTTCTTGGTGGCAGCGCAAGTTTGAGGGAAGGTTCCGACATATTGCTTTCTCTGTTCTTGTCTTGGCAGGTGAGAACAAGGGCAAAGGAAAAGACAGGGAAAAAGCATGATATGAGATACCTTTGCTTTTGCCCTTGATGATATGAGATACTTTTGCTTTTGAAGAAGCAGCGAATGAATCAGCACATATATTTGTTGTGCTTGTCTCCACCTGCTTCGATCTACCGTTTCCTCCTGCCTCATCTGTACTCCATGCATCTGGTATCTTCTTTGGGAAAGAAGAAAATTGAGTATTTCGAGAGGCTTTGCTGGGAGTGCGCCCTCAGAGGTGAGGAAGAGTTGGGCATTTTTTTTTTTTTTGCAGGTCTGCCTTGCCATAAAAGATGAAGGTCGACATATATAGGGATTTCCCAATAGCAAGTGGTGGTACTGTTCCTTTACCATTGTCGACAACTGTTGGGTAATTGAAACAGTAAGATTCACGCGTTCTCAACTTTGTCAGAAATCTTTGACAAAGTTGCTTGTAATGTCTGCAAAGTTGAGGTTACATGTGAAAGGTACTGACAAGTTTTGATCTAGCAAATCCGGCTTTTTGAAATTCAAAGAGTGATGACTCTTCGATCCTTGAATAAGCGGCCCAGCTTTTGAGGTTGGCGAAAGTGTGGTAGTTGGGATAATGACCTCCACGCGTTTTCAACTTTGTCAGAGATCTTTGACAAAGTTGCACGTGTTATCTGAAAAGCCGAGATTGTGTCTGAAGAGCGTTGCCGAACTTTACGCAGGAAAATCCGGCTTTTAAGATTTGAAGAGTGGTGTCTCTTCAATTTTTTTGAATCGGTGGTTGTGTCGCCTCTCCTTTTATAGAGGTATCGATCACCTCCAACATGCACACTTTGAAGATTGACCATTCGTGAAAATCGTTTCCGGTGTATTTTGTTTTAACGGCCTTTTGAGATTTTACTCCATCCAACCCTTCTCTTTCAACACCTTTGAAAATGGCTAACCCATCTAACATTTGCTTAGATTTGAGTCTCAGCAGTGATACGGGTGCGCCGCATCAGGGTAATGTATGGTGCCCGTCTTTCTTATCTTCTAGTGGTCCTCTTACAGGTGAAGACTCTGTGATGAAGGATGCAACAACAACTACAATAGTAGCTAGGAACCTCCTCACTCCTAGAGATAGTAGGCTGCTTTCAGGACGGTCCGAGGAGTTGGCCGTTCAAGAGTCCCTAGCTCTCAGTGTTCAATGTGCGGGCTCCGTGTCCAACATGGGCCAACGCCTACTTGCTCGATCCCGTCAAGTTGAATCATTGATGGCGGAGGTGGAAAATCTTAAACAAGAGATCCAACAGCTTAAGCGCGAGAATAGAGGTTTGCACGTGCTTGCAAATAATTATTCGACGAGCATGAAGAGGAAGCTTGATGAGCTGCAAAAATCTGAAGGTCGAATTCAAAGTGACCGTCAAAGGCTTGCGGCTTTCTTCCAGAGGCACCTTTTTCCTGCGTCATCTAGCGTTCCACCAAGTATTGAGGCCTTGAATGATCTATCTTCGATGCCTCCCGCTCCTAGAGTTTTGCCAAGTAGTGGGGCTTCCCGTGAACAACATTTGTGAATGCTCCATTTTTTTTTTTTTTTTTTTTTTTTTGTACGCACTTGTAATTTCTCGGAGATCAATGGATATGCCTTATTTTATTCAGTGTATTGTGCTAAATACACATAAAACATATATATCACCAAGATGTGTTATTTCCTTTCTTTCTTTTTTTTTTTTTTTTTTTTTTTTTTTTTTTTGGTGATTTTGATAATGATTTTGCCGTACACAGTGTATGCTCTTGCGGGTTAGGAGCGTTGGTTGTCACCTTTTAGGCTCGTGCGAACGAGGAGCTTTTGGTGCCGTTTGCAGTTTCAACTCGTGCAGACAATGAGCTTTTGGTACCGTTTGCAGTTTCAGCTCGTGCAGGCAAGGAGCTTTTGTTGTCGCCTTTTAGGCTCGTGCGAGCGAGGAGCTTTTGGTGTCGTTTGCAGTTTCAACTCGTGCAGACAATGAGCTTTTGGTTAGTTGTCACCTTTTAGGCTCGTGCAAACGAGGAGCTTTTGGTGCCGTTTGCAGTTTCAGCTCATGCAGGCAAGAAGCGTTGGTTGTCACCTTTTAGGCTCGTGCGAACGAGGAGCTTTTGGTTGTTGTTGTGGATTTGTCAAGCGATCTGGGAGAGGCGTTCCTCGCAATCTTCATAGGAAAGAGCCTTGACCGAGTAATTGAAGAAGTATTCTGGGAAGAGGTCGCACATTGTGATGGGGATGGACGATCTTTGTGTCGAAATTTCATTATCTCCAACACTTTCACATTGTTCTGGAGGTTGACAAGAGCTGTTTTGCCCCCTTTTCGACTGATAAACTTGTGGACAAGATGGTTGCTGCTTGTCCAATTTCTTCGAAGCGATCTTCGAAATGCATTCCTCACAATCTTCATAGCAAGGAGCCTTGATCGAGAAATTGAATAAGTCTTCGAGGAAGAAAAGATCCCGCATGAATGATCTTTGTGTTGAAATTTTCTTATCTTTAACATTTTCACATTGTTTTGGAGGTTGGCGAAAGCTACTTTCCCTCCTTTCTGATTGGTGCACTTGTGGAGAAGACATATGTTTCTCGTGCAGTTTCTTCGGAGTGACATGAGTCCATCCTTCAATTTCACTTGACTTGGAGCATGCCCCCAACAGTCGAAGTGAAGACTTTGAGTCGAAAGAGCCAGAAATGACATCTTTCTTAGGGATTTCATCTTCAGTGTCGTTCTCTTGGGTTTGTTGGCATGAAGATTTGCCAGTGTGGACGATGATGCGCCTCCTTACCTTCAGTGGTCCTTTTGTGTCGACCTCTAGGATTGCTTGGCGCTTCATCCTTGAAGGAATCAAGCTTCGAACATCGCCTTTTTCTGCTAACCCATCGAACTTTTCTTCCTTTGGTGTTGTCTTCCTATTTCCAAAAGGCTTCTCATTATCTTCAAATCTTTCTGAAGCTGATCGTTGCAGAGGAGAGATAGCTGTGTTGCTTTGTTTCTTAGGCTTTAACAACCTTTCAAAAACAGAGCTTTGGGATGTTGGCGCGTTAAGCCTCTTGAAGACAGAGGTTCGGTCTTGACTACCAATGCGATTAAGCACTGAAATTCTGGAGCTTGAATGGCTCATCCTATCGAAGACCGACGTCCGAGGGGCGGGTTTAGGCTCTTTTTGGTCTTGTTCAATGCTCACGTTGATGTGTTGAGCGCTAGCTTTCTTCACTTTGCTTGAAATCTTCACGGGTGCATTTGGTGTGAAGCCAAGTCCAGCTTTGTTGTTGTCAACTCCGTAATCATGCTCCTTCAACTTCTTTTGAGTCTCGGTGAGGTCACGATCTTTGTCGTTGACGGTGTTTGAAACCTTCTTTCCAAGATTTGATTGCAAGTTTTTCTCCTCTGCAGTCTTTATCAGCCTTGCCATTGTTTCCTTCATCTGAACCAGCTGTTTTTCAATGGAGGTAGTGCCGATAGTCATGACTTGTTCTTTGTTTGAAGCCATGGACTGTGCTTGAATATCTTGAACGGAGACAGAGATGAGAGGTAGAGATGGTCCCACTGGGCGTGCCAAATTTGTGAACACGAAAAATTCCTGAAAACAAGAAACAAGAATACGTGTACAAAAATAATATTTTTGTGTTTAATGATTTTGGGGTTACGATCTCTCTCAAATTTGGTCCTCTGATTCTATCTTCGTAGGGTGTAGGTTTGTGGATGAGTTGTTGATCCAAAGGGCCGTCGGGGCTTGATCTAAGGATGAACAGTTGATGAACGGATCTTCAAGGGGCGTTGGGCTTGATCTTGAAGAATGGGTGTGTGGGTTTGTTAAGGTTGTTGATCCAAAGGGCCGTTGAGGCTTGATCTTAGGATGAACAGTTGATGAATGGATCTTCAAGGGGCGTTGGGCTTGATCTTGAAGAATAGGTGTATGGATTTCTTAAAGGGCTTTTGGGCTTAGTCTTGAAGAACGATTGGACGTGTGGATTTGTTGAGGTTGTTGATCCAAAGGGCCGTTGGGGCTTGATCTTAGGATGAACGGATGATGAATGATGAACACTTTCTTCAAGGGGCCGTCGGGGCTTGATCTTGAGTTGGTGGGAGTTCTTCAAGGGCCGTTGGGGCTTGATCTTGAAGGAGGATTTGACGAAGAACGAAGAGTGCTTTCTTGATCCTTCGGGATTTCTTGGGAATTTGGATGCTTGAGAGCTTTGGAGTTTCAAAGCTTCAAGGATTTGGGGAATTCTCTTCCAATTTGGGAGTAGAGAAATGTATTTGTGAATTGGTTTTCCTTGGTCATTCTTCTTGATGGAGAAGCCTATTTATAGGTTTTGAGAATGAATCACCACCATTCATTTTTTTGGTGAAGTGAGTGGAGGTTGTAGGTGAAGTAAGTGGAGGTTGTAGGTGAAGTAAGTGGATGTTGTGGGTGAAGTAAGTGTGTGAGGTTGTAGGTGAAGTAAGTGTAGGTGAAGTAAGTGGATGTTGTGGGTGAAGTAAGTGTGTGAGGTTGTAGGTGAAGTAAGTGGATGTTGTGGGTGAAGTAAGTGTGTGAGGTTGTAGGTGAAGTAAGTGGAGGTTGTAGGTGAAGTAAGTGGGTAGGTTAAGTAAGTGGATGTTGTGGGTGAAGTAAGTGTGTAAGGTTGTAGGTGAAGTAAGTGGATGTTGTAATTTTAATACATTGGTTAACATTTATTTTACTGAAATTTCGATGTCTACACACATGCTTTAAAGGTTCTTTCTACAAGAAATATTACAAGCATCCAACTCAGTATGTCTTGGAGAGATGGATAAAAAATATCAAGTCTAGGAATGCAAGAGTTACTCTCAGTATCTCAAATAATGATGACCCAAAGGTGAACATTGTAAGGCGTTATAAAAAGCTATGTCAATTGCATATTCAATGAGCAACACGAGTAGCAGAGTCGTTGGAAGCATATGAAATTGCTATATCAAGACTAAACAAGACGTTGGGAGAGATTGATGCATGTTTGAAGGAGAAAGCAACTCAACAACCAACTCAAGTGAATGCATCTGAGCTCAATGAGACTATATGCATTGATGATAATGTCAATCAAGTTAGAGGAATCAAAACTAGGTAAAAAGTTGTTGGAAGTTCTAAGAGGCCAAGTAATGCTCTAGAAAAAGCCACAAAAAAAAAAAGAAAAAGCCTCGAAATAAGGAACTAAAATGTTCAACTGTGGACTCCGTTGCCGGTTTTACACAAATAACTCTACCTCATACTCTCGTATTGCAATCAGTATGTAGCCTTTTGATATGTGGATTCATTGAAACTTATGGTTTTGAACATTTATTTTACTTTCATTTAGTGATGACTTCCATCTAATTTTGGATGGTTATATAAATTTAGGTTGGTCAGCCCAATTAATGCATGGACAACCATGTGATTTTTCACAGGTATATAGGTTCACTTATACTTCTACAAGCTTCCACTTATTTTCGTAAATATATTGTTTGACTTATACGCATTTTTTTTTCACTTCTGTATATGTATATTAGCAATACTATTTTAGGGATCCATAATGCTACAAGTAGTTATCTACACTGTCCAACTAGCACGATAAATTTATTGCAGGTAACTCTTTTGTAATTGGTTAATACTTTCTTCTTTTTCCATTTATAATTTCTTTTTTGAAGGAGTAATTTTATGTCATTATATATGCATATAGGCGCATTTACAATTACCAACAACGAAGGATTAGGCTTTGATGAGCTCTCAAATGACAAGCACCACGAAGACACATGATAATGATACGAAAGTGCAAGATGCTATGAGAAGAGTGCTCAAGGAATTTACTCTGTTTTTTGGACTAAAGCTTCAATTATTACTTTTTATTAAAGATCCATCTTATTTAGTTTGATGTTTGGAAAGTAGTGACTATCAGGTTCTTCTGATTTGCTAATGACTCATAAAATAGTTTAATTGAAAAGAATGAATTTTACTTTGTTTTTAGAGTGAAATTTGTTTGACACCAAGCACTTGCAAGAGTTTTCTTCTAGTCACAAATAAGTTCTTGCATTTAAAGGACATATATAGCACTACAGTTTTGGTTTTGTATAACTCAGTCACCTCAACTATGAATGATGATTTCATATTTGTTATAATGTCACTCGCCTTAAACTGAAACATAGAGCACTACAACTCTAGTTTTGTATGCAATGAAAAATGGAGCTTTGTATTTTTTGCACGAGAATAGCAACAACAACATACACACAATCAATAATTACTAAAGCCCTCAGTTCACCTACTCAACTCTTTACCTAGTAAGCAGTAGTCCTGCCGCTTCGAATCATTTTTATCTTCATTAATCCTTAACTGCTAGAATCATTTTTGTCTTCATTAATCCTTGTTCACCTTGGAAGCTCAACACCCATGGAAAGAAACTGAAGAATTCTATTTTAGATATGGCTTTTCACATGCTTCACTGAGATTATCTTCTCCGTCCACGTCCTTAAGGAAAAATGAAAAATTCAACATATAAGAGTCAAATTTATATATGAATATTTCAGCAAGAAAATTATAAATGGTTCAATATGTGTGTGTGTGTGTGTGTGTGAAATCTTAAAAGGAAGAGATCCCCATTTTTTTTATAACAATGGGGATTAGTTGTGGGATCCACACTACATCGAACTTTAACGATCCGAATTGTCAATTTTTCAAGTTGTACCTCATAGATGATCCTTGCAAAATATTAGCCAAATTGGAAATGTTTAAGACATCTAATTGGGTTTTAAAAAAAAAAATTAACGAATACTTTGTTATATAAGAAACAATGAAATTTTATCTTGATAATTAAATAGGTAAATGGTTTCTAATTGAATTGAATTTTTGCAACGATGATCCATGAATTGAGACTTATAAAATAGACTGTTTGTATTGTTGAAGACTTGAAGTTCGATGTGGAGTGAGCCCCACACCTAATCCCCATTTTTTGAAAAAAAAAAAAAAAAAGGGAATCCCTTTGCATGAAGGGCCTACATACATACATACATACATACATACATACATATATATGTATGTATGTTTTCAATAAAATTTATTTTCAAAATATATTTGCATCATTACATTTAATTCATTATTTTCATGGAATTATCTTCTATGATTAATTTAATTCTTTCTTTTCATGTTATTATCAGTCATCCATGGATGTTTCTTTTCAATCAACCTGAGTTCTTTTTAATTCAATATATTGATATGCTACTCTGTTTTTATATGTTTTACTTCCGCACTTTAAATTCTATGGACGGCTTTGCCGCCTGCTGTTGTTAGTTCCGCCCCATTTGGTATCAGAGCCAAGTGGTTGGTAATTGCATTAGCATCTATCTAATCTGTTCATTGCTATCCACATACTTGTATCTCATCTGCATTTCTTAATCGTCGGTCCTCAGTTCTTCTTTCTTCCAGCCAAACAGTAAGACGTGGTCCAAACATTAAGTCCCAGGAGAGGCATGAGCGGGGGAAGAGTCTAGACATACGAGGAAGGTGAATCCTTTAAGTCTTGCATATAGTATACTTGTTTTGTGCATATCATGAGTAGATTATTTAGATCTAATTCAATGGCCAGCACTAGCTCTAGATCCAACTTAGGAACTATACCTGACATTGTCAATGAAGAACAAAAACTGGATTCTCAAACAGACGAAAGTATTGATTTTTCTGACTGGAACATTCCAAAAGTTTCAACCCAAAATATTTACAAGAAAAAATGGTCTTTGACCTCTTTTAAATCAGAACATCACGTCAAAACAGTTGAGAAGGCTTATGCTCTTAGCAAAGAACATGAGACTTGTCAATTATTTTCCCCAGAACAAATCAAAGCGCATCGTAAAAATGGTCATAACTATCTTCATATTGGTTTAGTTCAAATCGCAGTTAAACCCTTAACACGAAAAGGTCTTAACACTTCTATCCTTTTATGTCTACGCGACACTAGATTTACTGATTTCAACGATAGTATACTCGGAATGATCGAATCTAGTCTTTACAACGGACCTATCCATTTTGATTGCTTTCCCGATCTCACAATAAGTCTTTCAGATCCACATGTTTTAAAAGCTCTTACTCTTAATATCAAAACCTCCGGGTACCAAGTCCTGGAAGGAACACAACCTTTGACACTTATTTTTAGAATTTATTACAAAGTCACTGGCACAAACATGAATTTTCAAGCTTTGAACAAAAGTCCTCGCGACCACACTCTTTTGATCCAAACAACCCAAGAAAGCGTAAACATAAGAGTACCAAGAACCATTAGGTGGTCAGACATCAGTCTCCCTTCAGATTGGTGTTTAATTAATGAAAGTAAGCCGGTTTCCATCCAAAACAGTCTTGTTAATCTTGACAACATTGAACAATATTTTGACGGCACTGTAAAAATCAATTTTGATAGACCAGCAAGAAAATCTTGTGAATCAATACATTCACATAAATCCTTTACTCCTAGCAGACAGTCTTTTTCTGGATCCACGTCAACCGATAGACTGGGTCGAGATCAAGATTTGATCAAATCGTTAGTAAACAAAAAGTTAAAAGAGCAGGAAGCTGCACAACAAGATTTAATCAATGATTTGCTTAAATTAAAGTTTGTCGACACTTCTTCACAAGTTGCACATCCTGTTTATCATCCTCCAAACCAAGAAGAACCCACTTCTCCAACTGCTTTTGATTTTGAAACAACATCAGTGAATCACCAATTTTAAACAAACCACATAAAATCCGATGGAGGAAGCTTAAAGCTGACATCGCTTCTGAGGAAAACATCCCCAGAAGAAATATTTTTCGAAAAAAGTATTGTGATGAAGAAAAGCTAGCCATTTATGCTGAATGGAAAACTTTTGTAGAACAATACCAATTTGAAATATCTTTCTTTGATTTTATTGAAAAACATTATGAAACAAAAAATAAAGTTACGGTTGTTACCAAAGAAAATTGGGTTAAGGAAGACAAAACTTTGATTTCCTCTAGTCATCCTCCCAAAGAAACTATTTTAATATCCACTGGTAATACCAGCATTCCCGCAACTCCTTTCAAAATTCCAAAAGAGGATTCTGGTTTTAAACCTATCATTGAACAAAATAATTTTACGAACCAAAGTCTTCATACTATTGGAAAACAATTAGACAAAATTGAAACCAAAATCGACAAATTGTCTCAACCAAAATCTTCTCAAAAAGAAAAACCTTTAGTAAATTTTACTGATACTTCTTCAAGTTCCACTGCTTTAAAATCCATGACTACTTTACAAAAAATTGATCATATGCTCACTGAACTCAAAAAAGAGAAAGTTGTTAATGTTTTGCAAAACAATGATGTTTCTGTCGAAGAAGAAAACACATCTGATCCAGATTCTTCTCAGGACACAGAAACTAGTTCTGCTATTCAAAATATTGAAAATGTTTTTCAAAACATTGATCTTCAACCAACCTTTGATTTAAAACGTATTCGTACTCATTCGGTCAACCCTACTTCTCTTACAAAAAATTGGTATCCCAGGCCGACTCCTCCTGACCTACAATTTGAAGAACGAAATATCCAAAATCAATTTTCGGTTTCAGCTGACAAACTCTATGAATGGAATATAGACGGCTTGTCAGAACAAGAACTTTTGAACAAACTTCAACACATGTCCATGGTTGCTAATAGCTATATTTCAAATCACAATTTTACACAAATACAAATCGTTGATCTCCTCGTCACTGGCTTCACTGGAATGCTTCATTCCTGGTGGGAAAAGCATTTAACTTCTCAATCCAGAGATGAAATACGCTTTGCGGTCAAAAAAGATGAGGAAGGATTTCCCATTTTTGACGAAACGATAGGACAGGGAATACCCGACGGAGTAAATACTTTACTTTATACGATTATAGAACACTTTATAGGAACACCCAGCAACGTTGCTACACGTATTCACGACCAACTGAGTAATTTAAGGTGTCCAACCTTAAGTGATTTCAGATGGTATAAAGATGTTTTCATATCCAGAGTTATGCTTCGGGAAGATAGTAATCAACCTTTTTGGAAAGAAAAATTTATCAATGGTTTACCAAATCTTTTTGCTCACAAAATTCGAAATGTTTTAGTAAACGAAGAAGGTGTCATACCTTATCATACCCTTACTTATGGTAACATAGTTAATGTTATACAAAAGGAAGGATTGAAAATGTGTATTGACATGAAGATTTCGAAACAAGTTCATAAAGATAAATCTATTGCTAAATACGAACTTGGAACATTTTGTGAACAATGTGGTTTACCTCCAATTGCTCCTTCGAGTAAAAAGAAAAAAGCCCAACAAACCAGCAAGTTTTCTAAACATCAATCCAGATTTTATAAAAGCAAAAGATCTTCCAACAAACCTTTTCAAACAAATAAATTTTATGAAAAACCATCTTCAAACAAAAAATCTTTTCGAAAGTCTAAAAAGGATTTTCAGAATAAAAAGGGAAAATGCTACAAATGTGGCAAATTTGGTCATTATGCAAATGAATGTAGAGTTAAAAAGGTTATTAACCAACTAAAAATCTCTGAAGAAGAAAAGGTTCAACTTATTCAGGCTTTAGAAATTAGAAATACCGACTCTAGTCAATCTGATAAAAATCTCGATTTTTCCGTCTCCGACTCTAGCAGTTCTAGTGACGTCTCCTCGCCAAACATTAAGTTTGGGTGCACGGACACTTGTTGCAATAAAATTTCAGTGCTTAATAAGCAAGAAGAACAAGAAGAGTTTTTAATGGAATTAATTAGTAAAGTCGATGACCCTGATTTGAAATCTTTTTATTTGAAAAAACTTAAAATTTTGATTTCTTCTCATGAACCTAGCACTAGCCAAACTTCTTCTCAAAAGATTTCTCTTAGCACTACTTTAGAAAGATTTAATAAACCAAAAAAGGAGGGGCGGAACTAACAACAGCAGGCGGCAAAGCCGTCCATAGAATTTAAAGTGCGGAAGTAAAACATATAAAAACAGAGTAGCATATCAATATATTGAATTAAAAAGAACTCAGGTTGATTGAAAAGAAACATCCATGGATGACTGATAATAACATGAAAAGAAAGAATTAAATTAATCATAGAAGATAATTCCATGAAAATAATGAATTAAATGTAATGATGCAAATATATTTTGAAAATAAATTTTATTGAAAACTTACTGCAATGCAGATTACAAACAGATGTTGCCTAATGGCAGATGAAACAAGTAAACCAGGTGGAGCTCGCAGGCATCCTGAATAATATAGGTATTACAAGTGTTTGGAAAATAATCTCTGTCATTTGTGGATGAGCAGATAGATGATATTGAACTGAGCTCTTGAGTTCTAAAATTGTGTCCCTCTTCTGAAGATGAGTCCTTCTTATAAAGAGCGAGGAGACTGAATGAGGCTTGCCAAATAGATCTGGGAATCCCGCTGTCCTCTGAAGAAGGCTGGCAAAGCTGTGTAATCACGTTGTTTCTTCTTCAAAAGCTGAATGAATAGTGAAGATGCTTTGATTCTTTTACAAAAGTTAAATGAATAGTGATTTTTTTGTTTTTCACTGTTGATGATGCCTTTACTGTGGAATCACATTGTTACTTTTACAAAAGCTGGATGAACAGTGACTTTTTTGTTTTTCACTGTTGAAGAATAGTGCCTTGTCTTGTGGAAGAAATGATAGCAGCTACTGCTGATGATGTTGTTTGGCTGGCACAATCACATGAGCAAATAATGCAGTTCAAAAATCGAACGGATCTTGTGCGTCTTGAAGGTCCACTTGATCAGCCCAATTGGCGAGAGGCTGAGACCCTGCATCAGAAGCGTCAGAGTCCGAGTCGGAACCTTTCTTTTTCTGGAGCATTGCTGCTTCGGCCATGAGCTGTTGGGCCAAGTCCAGAAGCTGGGTAGTCTTTGAAGATTTTTCTTTCTTCGAGCTAGAGGATTTGGCTGACTTGGTTTTTCCTTTGAGGGAGGAGGATGGACTAATGTCTGATAGAGATTGAACTGGTTCTTGAGCTTTCGGGAGTTCAGGAAATTGCTGAGTATCTGGCAAGGCCTGTGAAGAAGATGCAGCAATTGCTGGGGTTGAACTCTGGGGAAATTCTGCTCGAACTAGATCAATAATCTTCTGGTGGTTGAATTTGTCCCACCATTTTACCCACCGGGCCCTGAAAATTCCTCCATTATCTAACTAGAAATTCCATTTTAAGATCCATGGAACTTTGTATTTGGCCATGAATAAAGAGAATAGGGAAACCCTGCTGTCAAAACGGCTGCGGTCAAAACCGGTCTTGAAACTATTGTTTAGTGCTTGACGAAGGTCATCAGGGACAAGGGAAATATTTGGGCCATGAGTAGCCCACCAGTCTGGAAACCATGCTGGGAATCTTAATCTGAAACTTTTATCAAAGGTCACGAACCATGAATGACTAAAATCTTCCGTCTGATGAAGAAAAATATTAGTCCAAGCTTGAATGTAATCATAATAATTATAATTGTTGTTTGGTATGAGAACATGCTGGGTGTGAAGGGGTTTGGTATGATAAAGAGGAAGACCCCAATCTTGCTCAATGATAAATTTTCCAATATGAAGTGAATGGTATAAAATTTTATTTTGGTGAGTGGTGCTGTAAATTGGCTTAATAGCAATGCTTTCGGTCTCAGAGAGAATGACCTGGTAGTATTTGAGGCTTTTGTATGGTGTTGCTGGGAGATAGTGAGAATTTGGGGGCAAAAGCAGTTTAGCGATGCGTTCTGGAGGTTGATTTTTATCAATGTCAAGAGGTATGCAAAAAAGCTTTTCAGTAGTGGGGTTTTGGATATGTGGAGAAGTTTTAGCATAGCTAGGTGTTTTAGGTTGTGAAGGTGTTGGAGAACGAACTGAAGAGTAAGGATCATAAGGGGTGGCTAAGGCCGTTTGGTAATTTGGTCGGATATTTCCTACTGTTGATCATAAGGGAGTAAATCTGTTTGTAATGGCGAGGGCCGATGAAGAGTCGGGAATAGACTCTTGTTGTACTGGTGCTGGGGTTCCTAAAAGGGTGGCTATATATATATTACCAAGGAGACACAAATGAGACGCATTTTAGGGGACAACAACCTAGAGCGGGGAGTTTATGGGTAAAGTTAATCAAATCTGAACAATATTAATTAACAACGTATACCATTCAGAACTTGATGAAAAGATCTCACCTTTTCATTTCTTTTTATTTTTACTTCTGAAAATACTGCAACTGTTCAATGGTTCAAATAGACCGTTTTGATGGCCAGAACATCCATGGAGATTAGAGAAATTGAAAGTTAGACAGACTAATTTTTCAGTATGCACATTTATTCAAAGCTTTTTTTTGGCCAAAATTATAAAATTCATTAATAAAGAAGGCTATTACAAGGGAAGAACATCCCAAAAAAGAGGCAGTCCAAAAGAAACAATTAAAAGTACAGTCCAACACAATAGAAAATACAAAGAATAGGAACATAAAGACCATATGCCAAAACAAGAGAAAGACCACAACATACTCTAACTGAAAACCTAGATCTAAAAGAAGAAAAATACCACCTCTTCCAAGCAAGTTGCAACACCTTCACAATGCCAACACTATCAAGAAGCCGAATTAAGGAACCAAATGGACGAACAGAAAATAGGGTGGCCAAGCCCGCCGCACAATAAGTGCTCCCATAATCCTACCAGATAGTGCAAAAAGCATTTTAAAAACCGTCAAATGCCAGAGCACTCATCCAAAGGAGAATCTTGGATGAACCATCCGATGAAACGACTAGCCAAGGTTGATGATAGAGAATTTGAGAAAAGGAACAACAATTGGGGAGGAAAGATGCATCTTGAACTGAGATAAAACTCAAGAGCAAATTGAGGCAAGAGCTCAAAATAAACTAAGACACTAAAGCTCAAAGCATAATATCATTAAATAAAAGAGGCTATCGAAGACGAGGAATAGAAAGAAAACATGAAAGAAAGCAGGAAAACCGAAGAGCTATAGTAGTGCAAAATGTCATTTGCATTTTGTGCGAAATATCTTCAGATTAAAAAAAATATTCACTATAGAAATGTATTCACTATTAAAAATTACTAAACTTGAAATTTATCTCTATTTTCTCTCTTCTCAGTCTCACCCAACAAAGCACAAATATGCCGCACCCACCTAACTGAACCTTAATCTGAGCTAACATGGGTTTGTACACCTCTGACATATATCGCGAGGGGAAACGTTGTTGCGGATAAGTTTCCTAACATGGGCTTGTCTTCTCCAACTTTGGTATGACATAATTAATTCCCTTCTAGTGGCGGCTCGTGCTGCTTTGTTTTCAAACTTTGTTGGCTTTCTTGGTTTCTGCTTCTCAAATTAATGTGCATCTCGGTATATAGGTTTGTCTGACTTTCT
This sequence comes from Pyrus communis, assembly GCF_963583255.1. NCBI lineage: Eukaryota > Viridiplantae > Streptophyta > Magnoliopsida > Rosales > Rosaceae > Pyrus > Pyrus communis. The sequence continues at coordinate 17,385,680 of NC_084810.1, read as the reverse complement.
TATTTTCTTTTCTTAACCTGTGATGTTGCTTGATCAGTTTTGCAGGTTTACAACTTTTAGGTTTGGCTTTAGAAGGGTTAGGTTTCATGCCCCCCTCCTCTTTTCCCTATACCATTATTGTTTTTGTTTCTAGAAGGGTAAGGTTTTATGTACCCCCCTTCTTTTTCATGTATTTTTTTTTCTTATATTATGAGGGGTAGGTTTATGTCCCCATGATTAAGTGTAACTTTTTTTTTATTATCAATAAAATTCCTCTTGCACAGTCAAAGTTTATCCAAAAAAAAAAACAAAAAAAAAAAAACCCTCAATTTGAGCATCATCACAAAATTGAACCTCAATTTGCTTATACCCACCGAACATGCATATATCTCTCTCAACATGTAAAATCAATGCTTGAGTTACAAGTAAGTAATAGTTTCTACCTCTCATGCCTCCACCAATTTTAGTTCAAGACAATATTAGATAACGAAATCAATTATATTCTAACAAAAGAATCATCACAAACAAATATAAGAAAACTATTTGAGTTGAACATAATCACTAATTTATGAGCTTAATACATGTCTGAAACTTAGCCAAAAGCCCTTAGACCATCTCTAACTCTTGGGCTAAAAGTCAAATTTTGTAGCCCAGAAAATTTAACTTTTAGCCCAGAAACACCTTTTTTGCTCCAACTCTTTTGGTCTAAAATTTTAGCCGGATATTATTAAAGAATGAACTTAGGCTAATTTTTTTTTTCTTAAATTAACTTTAAAAAAAAAAAAATTATGTAGACTATTGTAAATTAATTTTATAAACATTTTAATATAAAATATTTAAATTCCGATAAATATTGAAAAATCACTAAATCTTTCCATAAAGCAAGCTTTCAACTTTCACCAACACTTTCAACTTTCATCAAACTTTCAATTTTCACCAATCTTTCAACTTTCATCAATCATCCTCTATATAAACACAAGTTTAATATCAGTTGATCACACAATCTTTCAACCTTCAATCATCCTCTATATTCACCAATCTTTCAACTTTCAAAGTGTTTTTGTTTCCTAAAAATCGTCAATATCTCATCAATGGGGGTTGAATTATTGAAGGCATCTATTCTACATCAAAGTGTGGAATAATAAGTACAATAATTATTGAAGGCATCTAGATTAATAGAAATAATAATTAATAAGCCATAAATTTAATACACACGACAACTAATAAAGTACATAAAATAAATACAAACGACAATTAATAAACCACATAAACTTAATACAACCGATAATTCATACACTACATAAAGTTAATAATGATATCCACCATTTTGACCTGGTGATGGACTTGGTGGTGGACTTAGGATATAGGGTTGAGATGGTTCATCATCTTGAAATATACTCCTTGTGGCATACTTTGGTAAAATTTCCTTTTACTTACCACGTAAGAACTTCTTCCTTTCTGGAGTGTATTTGTTGAGGTCCTCCATCATGAAATTAATTTCAAACTTATCTTGCTCCCTATCCCCTTCTTCCTTCATTTGCAAACGCATTCGGGCTGCTTCTTCTTGGCGAGCACTATAGGTTTTGCTCAATTATGCAATTCCAGTAGCAATGTGTCCACTCATCAGATCTTGAGACTTCCCTTTTCTCTTTACTTCCTTTTGCTTATCTTTTCCCGAGGGCCTTGCAAAAAAAAAAGAGTTGGGGTCATTTCATCAACACCTTCATCTTCGACATTTGTCGGTGCAACTTCACATTGAAATAATTTTCCCCATTGTTGGTCCGCATCGGTTTCCCACCTCGGACAATCCTTGAAGATGTCCCAAGCATGTTGCAACTTAAAACAGTGTTACTCTTGTTTTGTAAATTTTCATTGCTTTGTCACCCTATGCAAAAAAATACATAAAAACAATTAGTTGCAAAATAATATTATGTACATGACACAAAATATCAAGAAAAAAAACTCACAATTTATGTGGTGCTCCTTCCGCTAGCCATGCCAACCACTGCTCTCTCTAAGCTTCCCTTCCATGAAGTGCATGCTTTATTGATAGTTTTTCACCGGTCGTAAACACCACCACTGTCCCTCCCGCAGCCGTTGCAGTTTTCATGAAACTTTTCAATGATTTTATCCCACAAAACTTTTTTATATCGATTCATGCCAACTGCACCATCTTCACTAATAGAAAGCCATGCCAATCATAAAGCAACATCTTTCTCACAGGTCCAATTACGACCTCTAATATGCTCACTTGCCATGTTGAACAATTTGGAAATGGAAAGAAATGGTAGAAAGAAAATTTGGAAGAATTGTAGGAGAAAATTGAGTTTTGTGTGGATGTTTGAACAAATACATAGGTATTTAGAGTTTTTGGGTAAATTTTGAGTTAAATTTTTTTTTTTAATTATTTCAGCTGTTGGATTTAAATTTGGGCGTTAGTTTTTTTTTTTTTTTTTTTTAACTGTTAGATTTGATTATATTCGATCTCAGCTGTTGGATTCAATGTATTTTAAAATAACATTTTTTTTAAAAAACAAAATTTGAATCTGGACCACTGGATCAACCAACGATTGGATGCAGAAAAGAGTCGTTGGGCTCTGGGTTGTGGCTGACAGCGGCCCTGACAGTGGGCCCCCCTTGTCGAGTGTTGAAGGCTCATGGGCCGCGTGGGGCGAGTGGGAGAGTGAACGGGCCGAGAGTGGGGACTTTCTGCGAGTCCACGCGTTTGTGGGCTAAATCTTGGGGGTATTTGGCCTTGGTTTGACATTTGACGTTTAGCCCAAAGATTTTGCTTAGATTGGGTTGGGTTTGGGGGATGGGGGAATAAGTGGGGTATTTTGACTTTTAGCCCAGGGTTGGGTGTAGTCTTGGAAGTATCAACACACTTCAAATATATGTAGAACAAGTGGTCTTTGAAATTGCCCACCCCATCAAGATGGTCCCTGAAATTGAAAATCGATCAATGTAGTCCTTGAAATGAGTGTCGCAAATCAATTCCTTCCATCACAATTCCATAAAAAATTATATTATGTGCTGATGTAGCACTTAAATGAGTCCTGCAAATTTAATTATATATTATTATGTGATCAGAAATATTTAAATAATAAAAATAAAAAATAAAAATATTTGAATAATAAAAAATAAAAGAAGAAAAAGATGATTGGAAACTGTTCATCATCTTTTTCCCATGACAATATTTAATTTTTTAAGTTTATATTTTTTAGGATCGTCACATGAAGGTTGAGGGGTGGGGTGGGAGGATCCAATGCCCACCATGTCCATGTGTGCGGCCAAGATTTTTCAACTGATCCGGGAACTTGGCCACAAGTCTGATGATGGCACTCTAAAGATACACACAACTTCGTGGGAGACTCGGGGGCGGCGGGAGGGGGGGAATATGGTAGGGGCTGTAGTGGGAGGGAGGGTGGGGAAAAAGATGATGAACATTGTTTAATCATCTTCTTCTTCTTTTCTTATTTTTTATTTTTAAGTTTTTAGTTATAAAAAAATAAAAAAATAAAAAAATTATTATTATTTAAATATTTTGAATTCACATAATAATATTTAAATTTGTGGGACTCATTTACGTGCCACATTAGCACATAACAGAACACCCATTTTCAGGAACTATGTACATTTATCGATTTTCAATTTCAATGACCATGTTGATGGGGTGGTCCAATTTCATTGACCATTTGCGATAGAAACTCATATATATATATATATATATATGTATGTATGTATGTATGATAATTTTGGGTTCTTAATAAGTTATTATTAAGGTCAAGGACAAAATACACAAGAAACATTATGAATTTGTTGAGGTCATGCACAATCATTGACTTCATTTTGCCTCCACTACTGTCGTTGATGTTGAAAAATAAAAAGAGAAAGTATTTTAGGAATATGATTTAATTAGTGATTTGATATGTTTTAATTAGATTTGATATGATTTGATTTGGTCTAGGTTTTCTTGTCTTGTTGACAAATGATTGTTTTGATTTATTTCCTAGTATTGCTCTTTTGTAATCTTATAATTAAGTACCTCCTTATGGAGAAGAATAAAGTATTAAAGTAGTATTTGAGAATTGTGAGATTGTAGAGAATTCTTAAATTTGTCATAAACCCTTTGTTTTCAACTCAGATCAAAGTTCGATTCTTGGTTGAACTTTGTTGTTAGCACTTCCCTATGGGTGCATGAAGCTAATTTTCTTCATTCACCCATATGCCATGAACTTGAGGGTGAAGATTATCTACTATTGCTAAACGAAGAAGAATGGTTTCTATTGCCATGAAGAAAAAAAAGAAGAAAGAAAAAAGTTGTGGTTTCGCTACCTTGTAGAAGAGATTAGAAGAAAGAAAAAATAAAAAGTTTTGTCAAGATCGGATCCGTTTCCTATCATGAAGGCTTTTGGGTTTTGTGTTATTTATTTTATTTTTTAATTTAGTTTAGTTATGAGTTTGGGGAAGAAAACGAAGAAGAAAAAAAACAAGAAGAATGAAAAAAGAATTGCAGGAAAAAAGAGATTTGGTGGTTGAGGCTTCCGAAAAGAGTTGTTAGCTTCAGTTGAGCTTTCAAAAATATTAGTGTTTGTTTCAATTAGACTCTAAAAAAGAGGCATTGGTTCCAACATCAAGAGATTTATGTATCGGGCTTTCGAAAAAAGACGTTAGTTCCAATTGGGCTTTCGAAAAGATTAGCATGAGTTCCAGTTGGGCTTTTGAAAATAGGTGTTAGTTTCAAGAATTATGATTTGTTCGTTGAACTTTCGAAAAGGTTTGTTCTAGTTGGGTTTTCGAAAAAATTGGCGCTAGTTTCAACTGAGCATTCGAAAAGAGGCGTTAGTTCTGACCAATTGCGATTTCCTGAGCTTTCAAAAAGATTGGCGTTAGTTTTAGCGTATCAATGAAGATTTCCTTCTTGACTAACTCATGATTCCACACCATGAATTTGAAAAGGGGGGGGGGAGTTTGGAAAATAAAAGGGAAAGTATTTTAGGGATATGATTTAATTAGTGATTTTGTATTACTTAATTAGGTTTGATATGATTTGATTTGGTCTAGATTTTCTTGTCTTGTTGACAAATGATTGTTTTGATTTATTTCCTAGTATTGCTCCTTTGTAATCTTATAATTAAGTACCTCCTTATGGAGAAGAATAAAGTATTGAAGTAGTATTTGAGAATTGTGAGATTGCAGAGAATTCTTATATTTTTGTTTACACCCGAATTTACACTATCGGCCCAATTAATCAAGGTCGTCGAATGATTAGAGGTTTTTCTTGATATTACTATTGTTTTTTTTTATCATAGTAATTATCTTGAACATATCCTTAAAGTGTGAAATGCCATCCAACATTAGAGTCCTATCTGCATGCGAACCACAGGGAACAATACTACAAGAATGCAATTAATATTGGATGATCAGTATGTATATATGCCATTTGGAGTAATCAAAATGAGGTGATGTGATGGAATCAGTTGGTTTTGCAGATAATACAAAACTATCAACCATGATATTTTAATTACCATGCATGGATAAAGCTTATCAAGAGATGATGGGAAAAGTAGCACCACCGAATATCCTTGGTATAATCTAGTCACACAGATTGCGTCGGGTTGCTACAAATCATCTCGGCCATTTTGAACAATGGTAAAGACATAATTAGATTGGATCTTTGAAAAGGAAGGTCATGATAAGGATGCGATTAAACTTTGATTGATGTGATAAGGCCTAAGGTGTGGGCTTAGGTGCATAAAAGATAAGTTTTCAGAGTTACATTTATTATGATTATGCATGGGATAAGTGCGTGGCCAGTAGCAACAATTAAAGATTTGGAGTCACAATGTAATTGGGATTGTTTTCCACGACTTAGGTATGCAGGTCTCTATAAATACCAAGCGGTAGTCGCCATAGAAGCTCTCTCGATTTCTGAATCCTTATTGGCAGAGGTCATCTTGTTAGCCTTCTCGGCGAAGTAAGGTGTTACAAGTTACTACATTCGGCACATTGAATGCCGAGTGATTTTATGATTGGATACTCACAAGTGAGTTTTAGAGTTCGGCATTCTGACGGCCGAACCACATTTACCATCATGACATACATCTCCTTTGAGTACCTATGTTTGTATAGTTTGGAGCCGACTCGACGTGTTTATACTCTTATGAATATAATCACCGTGACCGAACCCGACGCTGACGATTCGTAAACTTCGCAGAACTAGCAGCCTTGTCTTCAAGCTCAAGAACCCGAAGGCCGAGACGTGTTCCTCCCTTGGTCGTAGTTGTAAGATCAAGAAGTTAGTAGCACGTTCAACGTAACATCAACAAATTTTACTCCTCGACCGAGCTCGATCGACGAGTTGGCACGCCTTACATCAACCGAATGACGTAGTTAGCTCATTAGTTACTCGGCTTGCACGCCATGTAGGCTTGGTAGTTTTTAGGGTCAACATTTTGGCACCCCCAGTGGGACCCAATGCTAAAACTACGAAGTTCACATAATATATCAAGATCACGATCAGGATGAGATCCATCGCCTATTCAAGGAAATTGTCGAGCAACAAAAACTCCTTGACCGGATCGTTGAAGCGAATGAAGAAAGGCAAAAATATTTCTCTCAAATGATAAAGGTGAAGGTTTATCACAGCTTACAAGATCAATGGTTAAATGAAGATAGAGCTCGATTTTATGAGTGGCTCGATAAGAAAACGTCATTTGGGTTCAAATCAATTCCATTTAAAGAATGGTTGGCTCAAAAGACTTAGGGGGGCAATTTTTTCTCCGGCCACAATTAAAATTCAACCTAAGAAGATTGTCGAGACGTCCGAAGAAGAACCTAGGCCACTTGTTTGTTCGGTTGAGACTGAAATTGTGGGCCTAGAAGAAAAAGTTCAAGTTTCTGAGCCACAAATCGACTTAGAAAATGATTCGTCAGATGAGTGCTCCAATGACGAACAAGGCAAAGACATAGGCCTAGTCGGAAAAGCCATGCCAATCGATATGATTATTGGTGATAAAGCTGATATGGAGAAATCCAGTTCGGCTAAGTTGTTTGAGCTAAAAGCCGAAATTGGCAAAATTATTATGCCTGGGGGGCATAATAATTGTTCAACACATTCGACAGCCGATGATAAAAAATCTTTCATTAAGCCGAACATATTTGGAGATGATCTTTTATTCGACTTTGGAAAATCTCCAAGTGAAAATTTTGATGTAAAAAGATCTCGGCTTGGAATAAAGCATCGTTGGCCTCGTCCTGATTATGATTTAGCTATTTTCATTCTCTTTTGCTAAAAAAAAAAAAAAAAAAAAAAAAAAAAAGAGAGAAGGATGAATACATTATTTTCTTAACCATTCGGCCTTTCATGCATAAGAAAATAAGGGGGCAACATTATTAGCAGGCGGTGACTTTGAATGATGATAGCTGAGCTGCCAAGAATGGTTTGTTTCCCAACCTCGGCCCACATTTTTCTCGACCTCCAAATTTTTATTTTTTCTCAACTTTGGCAATTGAGAGTTGCAGCAGCTCTCTCATTTTCTACATTAAATAGAATGCATGCAAGTATGCATGTGCATGGAAGGGACAAGTGCGCTAGTACTCAGCAAGGCTGAATTCCTGTTTCCTTTCTGGCCTCGGATGTTAAAAAATAAAATAAAAGGCTACATTATTAATGAAGGCTCAGAAGTATGTGCATGGCAGCTGTGTATATATGCAATTACATGACAGAGGAATCTAGGAAAAATGAGTAGCCTTACATCAGGATGTTGTATATATATGCCAACTGCATGGCCGACAGATCACATCAGACAATCAGGCTGCTTTTATATATAGATATGTATATATAGGCAGGCCGAGCACCATGAACAGTTTGTATCGATCTTGACTCCAGTTCTTCTCAGTCTCGGCCCCACTTTATCCTAGACCCTAGTTTTTTCGATCGATACTCTAAATTTTTTCTCCACCCGGGAGTTGAGAGCTGCGATAGATCACAATATTGGCAGAACAGAGGTGATTTTAATATCGAGAAACAAAATTTGTTTCGGCAACACAACAAAATGTTGTTGGCTAGGAACAATTAATTTCCTTAACCATTCGGCTTACGAACCGAAGTTCAAGGAAATTGGGGGGCAATGGTTACACCCGAATTTACACTATCAGCCCAATTAATCAAGGCCGTCTGATGATTAGAGGTTTTTCTTGATATTACTATTGTTTTTTTTTTTTTTTATCATAGTAATTATCTTGAACGTATCCTTAAAGTGTGAAATGCCATGTAGCATTAAAGTGCTATCCGCATGCGAACCCCAGGGAACAATACTACAAGAATGCAATTCATATTGGATGATCAGTACGTAGATATGCCATTTGGAGTAATCAAAATGAGGTGATGTGATGGAATCAGTTGGTTTTGCAGATAATGCAAAACTATCAACCATGATATTTTAATTACCATGCATGCATGGATAAAGCTTATGAAGAGATGATGGGATAAGTAGCACCACTGAATATCCTTGGCATAATCTAGTCACACATATTGCGTTGGGTTGCTACAAATCATCTCAGCCATTTTGAACGATGGTAGAGACATGATTAGATTGGATCTTTGAAAAGGAAGATCATGATAAGGATGGGATTAAACTTTGATTGATGTGATAAAAGCCTAAGGTGTGGGCTTAGGTGCATAAAAGATAAGTTTTCAGAGTTTCATTTATTGTGATTATGCATGGGATAAGTGTGTGGTTAGCAGCAACAATTAAAGATTTGGAGTCACAATGCAATTGGGATTGTTTTCCACGACTTAGGTATGCAGGTCTCTATAAATACCAAGCGGCAGTCGCCATAGAAGCTCCCTCCAATTCAACACACAAATTGCCCTGCGCAAACATCTACGTTGCCGTAGAATTAGCCGATCGAGGAACACCTTTAGTTTGGATAAACAGCGCTGCGTCGAGGTCGACTAATTGCCTATCCAAGTCTTGGTCGAAAAGGGTTTCCGAATCCTTATTAGCAGAGGTCATCTTGTTAGCCTTCTCGGCGAAGTAAGGTGTTACAAGTTACTACATTCGGCACATTGAACGCCGAGTGATTTTATGATTGGATACTCATAAGTGAGTTTTAGAATTCGGCATTCTGACGGCCGAACCACATTTACCATCAAGACATACATCTCTTTTGAGTACCTGTGTCCGTATAGTTTGGAGCCAGTTTGATGTGCTTATACTCTTACGAATATAATCACCGTGATCGAACCCGGTGCCGACGATTTGTGAACTTCACAGAACTAGCAGCCTTGTCTTCAGGCTCGAGAACCCGAAGGCCGAGACATGTTCTTTCCTCGATCGCAGTTGCAAGATCAAGAAGTCAGTAGCGCGTTCAACGCAACATCAACAAATTTTACTCCTTGGCCGAGCTCGGCCGACGAGTTGGCACACCCCACATCAACCGAATGACGTAGTTAGCTCATTAGTTACTCGGCTTGCGTGCCACGTAGGCTTGGTAGTTTTGAGGGTCAACAATTTGTTATAAACCCTTTATTTTCAACTGTTGATTCTGTTTGAATTCATTAATTCAATGACTAAAAATATCAAAAATATTTAAGAAGAGAAAAATGATACGTGAAAAGCTACTCCCCTAATGGTTGATGCTACGGCTTCATTGTTTCAAAAGTTTATATTGTGTGATGAAAATGAAAGGCAGGCCCCCACAAAGTTCGAATGCGATCGAGTAACCACTACCACGTTGTAGTGAAGGGCACCGGCAATTGAGCATATATATTGTCGGTAGGACGTTCCCTATTCGATGAGTTGAGTGTTGTATTATAATTTCAAATTCAATTATTCCTATATTAGTCTTATTCCAAATTTCATTCAAAATATTAAAGAGACATAATGTTGGTCTTAATATCGCAAGTTTTTCACTTTTTCTACGTCGTGGAAATTATGTTGGTCTTAATTTATTTCTCGTGCAAGCGATTGCTTGCAAGACATCAGCACGTGCCCCTCCCGTCCTCCCACTCCAGTGCCATAGAAAAATTTTGGTCTTGCAGAAATGTCTGACTAATGACTGCTGACGAGCATATTTGATTAGGAAAATCCAACGAATTATTTCCATACAATATGTTGTGTGTGAACTGTGTGCATGTAGTTGTAGTATTTAAGATATGACATATAGGGCAGGTAGGATATTGTGTTTATAGATTCGGAGTCTGTCTTATATGTTAAACTGGTTGTATAACAAAATCTGGAGAAAATATAACGTGAAAGCGAAGTATTTAGCAAGAAAAATCGATCACAAATCAACTCAAAAAATAATATAGTGAACCAAATTATGGATTAAACATTAATATGATAGAGCTCAAAACTGGTTTTAATACGTGGTGGAATTGCAAGTTCGTTTAGGGAAGCAAAAATACAAAGACCTATCTCATTGTTTATCTGATTCGCATATCTTGTGGGATCTATTATATAATTAATCTTGTCAAGATTTTAGAGTCAAGTCAGTGGTCCACTATTAATCAAATCGATATTTTCTTAATTAACCATTTAAATAGACCGACAGATGTTGAGTCATTCTTAAATTGTAATTTTTTTTTTTTTTTTTGGTCAAATTCTAATGTGTGATTGCATTCTTTAACACCATGTTAGTATTAGTTGAAAAAAAAAATTTCCATTAATTTCTAGCTTGCTACAAACGGACTCTACGTTAGTGATTTCTTAAAAGAAATAATGGATTGTAAATTTGGCGTGTGGAAAATTCCATGACAATTTTTGCATTTGATTTTTCTTGGTGGACTTAGAACTCGTTTAGAAGTATATTTAAAATGATGGGAATCACTTTTAAAAAACATTTTTGGATTCTAAAAGCACTTGAAGTGTGTTTTTTCAGGAAAAGCACTTCAAAAATTTTTTCTTTTTCAGAATTTACTTGACATTTTTACTAATGTTTGTTTCCAAAAATATTTTCACTGAAGGCACTTTTAGTTGTTTTTAAAACATTTCCAACGAGTCCATAATCACACACATTCAAAGTTATGAAAAATTGTGACTCGATGAAAAATGATTATCACAAAAATCAAGGATCCATTTTAGTTGGGGAGTACGTCTAATTCAGCCATCCTAAGGGTATGAGGATAAAAAAAATACAAAAAAAAAAACCAAGAATATTTGATATGATGTTTTTAAATTGTGCCAAGCTTTAAAGAGTAATGTTAGATAAACCATGAGAGTGAACCTCAATATATGTACTTTTCGACTTATGTAATTACCTATCTGGGATTGGTATAAGATTTCCCTTGAATTCATTCCCGTGAAAAGTAGAGTATTGGTGGCCAAACCTCCTTATCTTGTCCTAATCCTGATATAATTTCTACAATGATAGCTTTCCAGAGACATATTAATAAACAAAATATTTAACTACAGAATATAAAATTAATGAAGATTCGGATGACGATTCAAATACAAAGAACTCATTAAGCTTAAAAAATGGATAATTAAGGAGTAAGTGATTTCATTATGTAAATCGAGTTAGATGGATTATATATGGCGAAAATTTACCACCAAAAGCAGCAGGAAATATCCTCACATACGATTAATCTTTTATTCAGTATAGCAAACTTAAACAAATTCCACACAATATTGAACTTGGGCTCACATATAATCGACATGTTGTAAGTTTTTTTTTCTTACAAAAAATATAATCATTAAAACTGAAGCAATTAATTAAAGAACATGAAAATAATTTGCAGGAACTTGAATTAATAGAATGAGCGGCTCAGCCTAGTATTGCTAAAAGGTTGAAAACGGATGATCATCCAAAATCACAAGAAATTGTATAACTTCGAATTAAAGTTGAGAAACTAAGTCCAAAGGGTTTCGAAGGAAAGGTCGCACAATAAATTTATTTTTGAACATTACATAATATTACGCTTATGAAAAATAATATATTTTGACGACTATACTGTAATTTTATTACAACAAAGATTATCGACCGTACATAATAAGAGGCTGTGGATTTGTCGGCCAACTGGGGCCATGCATTCAATCACGTAGGTCACTGAGGCCAAAATAATCAAACACACCCTTTTCATTTGTCCAATCTCATGCAAGTTATCAATGCGAAAAATATATATTCATGGTTCTGAAAGTTGCTGTGCTCCAAATTAATGATTGAAATGATTCGTTGTGAAAATACTTGCCTCCTATAAAATTATATAGAAAATTTCATTTCAATCTTTAAAAAAGATGAGTTTTAGACTATAATCTTCTGTAAGATTAAAATTCAATTTTAGTCCTTAGTACATTTAATCATCTCATTTATTAGTTATATTATGATGTTTTATTTATCTTTTTATTCCTATTTTAATGTATTAATTACATTTAAATTTAATTTTTATTTAATTTATCATAATATATTTTATGTCTACATTTAGGCAACTAATTTTTTTTTATAATATATAGTCCGATAACAATTTTGTATGTTCTTCATTTAGGTACATTAATACATTTGAATAGTTCAGTATATCCATCGATACAAACATATATGTACATTAATTTATCGATACAAACATATACATGCATTTCGTTATGTGCTAAGCCACACAATGGTAATTTGGTATCGAATTCGTCATCCACAACATTCGAACTTAATACCTCTCATTTGAGTATTGACTCTTTTAGGTACATTAATTCAGTATACTATATTTCGGTACATACATTTCAGTACATACATTTTGGTATTGACATTTAGGTACATTAATTCAATATAATACATTTCGGTACATACATTTATGTACAAATATTTCGGTACAAAAAAATCAATTTTATATATTTCGACATAATCATTTTTGTACGCTTATGTATTAATATATTTTTGTCTCATTTATGTTCATTTATAATTAAAGAACTAAATATGTGCATATTAATAAAATTAAAATTTAATGTGGAGAGATCAAATAAAAATACACATTAAATAACAAAATTTAATATAAATTTTGATAAAAGTACACTTCAAGAGATTAAATTAAATATGTAATCTAGCACCAAATATTTATAAAATTTTAATCTTTTACAAGGACTAATGTTCAAAAACCCCACATCAACACCACCTAAATATATATCTTACATATGTAGCATGCAATGGCACGGACCCTACACCCCACCCGAAAACAGATACAAAGAAAAAATCTATTTGTGCAGACAATTCCAGCCCACCCCAGCTCCCATTTAGTCTTCTCACTCTTCACCCATTAGCCAATCCTCACAGCTGCCGCTGCCGCTGCCTTCAGTGGACAGCGGGGCAATATGATTAGGGTTTCAAACGTATATTTTTCCTAACAAAGAAGACGACCTGTAACTATAAGGCTGCAGCTATAGTCAAAACGCTGCGTTTCCTTTTTTGAATTTATTGGATTTAATGTTGTGATTTACGGCTCAAAATTAGAGTGTCGGAATAAGAATATGAAAGACGCTTAGTCCACTTCCTCACTCTTTTAATGTAGATGATATCGTTTGTCCAAAAAAAAATAGTAGTCTGGATTACTGTAATCATTTTAATTTGTAATGACGTATCTTATTATAGATGTTATGAAATGACATATCCTATGCTTCTTCGGTTATATATGTAAAATTTGTAAAAACAAAGAGACGAAGGCTGAAAATTTGATTGAGAATCAAATTAGCTTAGAAGTTCAGCCCACTCCACTTTTCAATCATGGATCCCAGGCTCCACGATTTTATGCCACACAGTGCTGCTCTTCTAAGATCTTCATTTTGATGATTTCTGATGACTAAATGCATATCAGCTATAAAATTATATTAGTTTAGATCTAAAGTCTTAAAATATTTGATCATTTAACAAAGCAAAACAAGAAAATAAGTTTTCTATGATTGATAGAATTTAATTTGGTTTTGCTTTATTAGGTAGTCAAATATTTTAAGTTTTTAGATCTAAACCATATAATCTTGCGGCTAATATGCATTTGAACCTCACAAGTCCTCTATTGGAAATTATATATTATTGTTTACACCTGAATTTACACCATTGGCCCAATTAATCAAGGCCGTCGGATGATTAGAGGTTTTTCTTGATATTACTATTGTTTTTTATCATAGTAATTATCTTGATCATATCCTTAAAGCGTGAAATGCCGTGCAACATTAGAGTCCTATCCGCATGCGAACCATGGGGAACAATACTACAAGAATGAAATTAATATTGGATGATCAGTATGTAGATATGCCATTTGGAGTAATCAAAATGAGGTGATGTGATGAAATCAGTTGGTTTTGCAAATAATGCGAAACTATCAACCATGATATTTTAATTAATATGCATGCATGGATAAAGCTTATGAAGAGATGATGGGATAAGTAGCACCACCAAATATCCTTGGCATAATCTAGTCACACAGATTGCGTCGGGTTGCTACAAATCATCTCGGCCATTTTGAATGATAGTAAAGACGTAATTAGATTGGATCTTTGAAAAGGAAGGTCATGATAAGGATGGGATTAAACTTTGATTGATGTGATAAGGCCTAAGGTGTGGCCTAAAGATAAGTTTTTAGAGTTTCATTTATTGTGATTATGCATGGGATAAGTGTGTGGCCAGTAGCAACAATTAAAGATTTAGAGTCACAGTGCAATTGGGATTGTTTTCCATGACTTAGGTATGCAGGTCTCTATAAATACCAAGCGGCAGTCGCCGTAGAAGCCCTCTCCAATTCAACACACAAATTGCCCTGCGCAAACCTCTCAAACATCTTGAGATTTTTTATTTTCTTTTTCCGCCATTACACCTTCAGTTTGGATAAACAATATTGTGAAGGCAACCGGTGACATCTTCAATTTGGATAAACAGCACGTAGAATCAGCCGTTCCCGGAGCACCTTCAGTTTGGATAAATAGCATTGCGTCGAGGCTGACTGATTATCTATCCAAGTCTCGATCGAGAAGGATTTTTGAATCCTTATTGGCAGAGGTCATCTCATTAGCCATCTCGGCGAAGTGAGGTGTTACAAGTTACTACATTCGGCACATTGAAAGCCGAATTTGATATTGAACTTCGCAAAACTAGCAACCTTGTCTTCAGGCTTGAGAACCCGAAGGCCGAGACGTGTTCCTTCCTTAACTCCAGTTGCAAGATCAAGAAGTCAGTAGCGCGTTCAACGCAACATCAACAAATTTTACTCCTCAGCCGAGCTCGGCCGACGAGTTAGCACGCCCCGCATCAACCGAAGGACGTAGTTAGCTCATTACTTACTCGACCTGCGCGCCACGTAGGCTTAGTAGATTTTAGGGTCAACAATTATAGTATAAAATATTGTAATATATAATTTTAATAATTGAATGAAAAATAGTGTTAACCATATTTCTTAGAAGGGTTATGTTATTTAGGTGCATTCCCTTGTCGAATGATGTATACTTATAGAATGAAGAGAAGAGTTTTCTTCAAGGTCTTTCAATTTTTGTTAGTCAAATTTCGAATCGTGTCTTGAAAGTACGGAATATATGAAGTTTGCTAGAGTTCGAAGATTGAAGTGCTTTGACTTCGGATTATAGATTGTTGAATCCTGGGAAACCGACGCCTACCGAACTACAAGCACAAGAGTATGGGCGAAATTCTGTCTTTAGGACATTGAATTTATGCAAGCCTTAATCTCCAAGTTTATCAGTATTTCTAACTTTCTCCCTAGTTGTTTATATTAATCTTGTATACTATTGATGTAATTTTCTTTGTGATTATTTTCATTGGAATTATATTGCTATTTTTTATATTTTCTAACATTACTCTAACATCCTCAAAATAAGGACCTTAGGAGAGTAAGACTGTTATGCCACATGCCTGCATGAATTTACATGAGTTACATAGTTTTTACTATTTACCCTCTACGATTTTATTTTTCTTATTGTTTTAAGATATTGTAGCGAGCTTCAATCCATTAACAACAAAAAAATGTGATTTGTGGGACCAACCACATTATAGCTAGATAATTCAAACGGGTTTTTTGTTTTGTTTTGTTTTTTTTTTTTTTGAAAACCGAAATGGTAGCATTTTATTGATGATTAATGAGTACACAATCAACTGATAAAGTATCACGGATTAAATTCAGGTTTCCCAAATCTAAAAGAAATCTAAATCAAAATACAAGGTCAACTTGACCAATCTATGCGCCAAAGCATTAGCATCTTTGTTGTCGTCAACCAACGAACTATAGATGGACTGATCAAGTCTAATAATTGTCATTTTAGTGCTTTTTTTAAATACTTGTTCGTTATTTTAACTTGTAATTCGTTGTTAAGCTGCAGTGATTAGGGTCATTGTATGGTATACAGTTTTCTTGCTTTGTGCCTACATAACGATAATTATATTTTGTTCTCTACTAAGTATAGTTTCTTGGTAGTTAACTTACTATGCTGCATGACCCCTATTTGACGCGAAAGGAGTCGACCCGTGGCCATTTTTCTGTTTATCCACGCGATATTCAACCGAACAATTTGATTTTCAACGTTTTTGTTCCAGAATAAACTTTCAAGTCAAAGGAAGTTGCATATCTGAGATGTGGCCGTTGGTCAAGTCTCCTTGTAAAGGGCAGTTTGTTCATCAAATACTGAATCGGAGTACCTACTTCCACGATTTATGAACTGCCTTGACCTCTGCAAGCTCTCCAAAAGTCCATCGCACCAATATAAAATGACATTTAGTTGTGTGTGTATATCTCTATATATATCGGGTTTAGGGTTTAGAGTAGGTTCTCCAAAATTATAAAAGTGATTACTTCACTTGCTTATTGAAACTTACACAAACTAGACGTTTATTGAAAATAACACTAATTAAAGATCATATCACCTAAACATTGATTTGACGATAGAAACCTATGGAAAATGATCATTTTTCTAAGAATTCTAGAGATTTCATGATCATAATTGTGATCGTTCATCGTACATCGCGTGATTAATTTTCGTTAGGTACTATTTATATTTAATTTTAAATTTTAAATTTTAAAATAATTTTTTACCACACGATGAACGATTACGATCACAAAATTTCTAGGATTCCAAAAAAAGGATTCTGCGAGCATCCTTTTCCGAAACCTATAGCCACTTTTCCGGAATCCAATGTTTGGCCACATCAACATCATGACAACATGAATAAAGAACATGACCTACACACACACAGAGAGATATATATACATACAAGCATGCATTTCCTAATAAAGGTAAGAGATATTTTGGACAAAGAGGGCTAGTGCAGATTAGTGTTTATTTTTTGTTGGCGGGTTTATTTTTTGTTGGCAGGTTAGTGTTTATTTTTTGGATAAAGCCAACCTCTTTGTCTTTTTATACAAATAAATTTTGATACACGTACTTACTACGGAATAATTGTTAACTAATTAAGCTAAAAAATATTTCATTTCTTTTGCAGAATGTAATATCCAAGTAAAGTTTTTGAAGAAATTACTTGGCTCTTTCGCAAAACAAGAATTTCCTACCTCAAAAAATTTTCTTTTTGACGCATGTCATCAAACTGTAATTAAGAGAAACGTAAAATTCTTACTTCCAAATGAATGAACGAAGTATTATCCATTTTTGGAGACCTCAAGACAAAAGAAAATTGGTTTTAAACCAAAAACTAAGATCAAACAAGATTTCAATAGGTAAACTTGCCCGATACATTTTTCCTGAAAATGTATAGTTTCCAAAGCACGGGGATGCATAACTTCCCACTGTCACATCCCCGCCCGGGACGGATCACTTCCCGGGCCCGCTCTACCACCGTAGCACGATATTGTCCGCTTTGGGCCCCGACCACGCCCTCACGATTTTTTTTTTGGGAACTCACGAGCAACTTCCCAATGGGTCACCCATCATGGGATTGCTCTAGCCCCTTTCTCGCTTAACCTTGGAGTTCCTACGGAACCCGAAGCCAGTGAGCTCCCAAAAAGCCTCGTGCTATGTACGGATGAGAATATACATTTAAGGATCACTCCCCTGGGCGATGTGGGATGTCACAATCCACCCCCCTTAGGGGCCCGACGTCCTCGTCGGCACATACGCGGTCAGGGTTAGGCTCTGATACCAAATTGTCACTTCCCGGGCCCGCTCTACCACCGTAGCACGATATTGTCCGCTTTGGGCCCTGACCACGCCCTCACGGTTTTGTTTTTGGAAACTCACGAGCAACTTTCCAGTGGGTCACCCATCATGGGATTGCTCTAGCCCCTTTCTCGCTTAACCTCAGAGTTCCTACGGAACCCGAAGCCAGTGAGCTTCCAAAAGGCCACGTGCTATGTAGGGATGATAATATACATTTAAGGATCACTCTCCTGGACGATGTGGGATGTCACACCCACTCTTTCACTTTTTATGCACATCCACAAAGCTCCGTCATACTTGGTCAGGATCACAAAGAATGTACATATATACATGTCCAAGCTTTAAGCTATTTTGGGAAATTTCTCTCCGAAATCTATGACATAATTATAAGGTAAGCAGTCTTGTCATGAAGCAAACAAATTAAACAGTTAATCTTTGATTCTCTCAGGGAACAACAATGACTTACAACTAACAATATTTTCTGACATAAATGGAAGTTTTTTCGTTACATCTATTTGAGGGGAAAGGAGAGAAAAGTCAAAAACCCTATCCCACATGTTGAACTATTTTTCTCTTGAGTAAATTATCGTTTGACCCTCTAATTTATTACTCTAGTTGAATTGATCCCCCTGAACTTTCTTTTTTGATAAATTAACCTCCTGAACTATTTGAAATTAGCCAATTAACCTCTCATTGTCAAATTCGATGAAATTTCATCTACCTTGCCATCAAATACTAGCACGTGACCAACTTGTGATTCACTCTTGAGGGTAAAGTTCTATCAATATTTGACGGCAAAGTGGATCAAATTTCATAGAATCCGACGACGAGAGATTAATTGGTTGATTTCAATTAGTTCAGGGTTAATTTACCCAAAAAAAAAAAAAAGTTTATGGCGTCAATTTTCACTAGAATAATAGTTCAGAAGTCAAATGTCAATTTACCCTCTTTTCTTTTATTATCTTTATTGTTTTATCCTTTTAGGTAAACTTTTTGTCTACAGGCATAACTTCCCCATCAACCAACTTATCACCTTTGCAATGTGAAGCCTATAGATAACTCTATTTATACCCAAATGTAATCCCATACTCATTTCATATGCCTACCTAACTTCAAAATTCTCATACCCCACCCCTCTGTTTTTCGCTGCATTTCCTTCTATCCTTTTCTTAATTCAATCTTCATGGCTCCTCTCATCTTCCTAATCCTTCTTTTCCTAATGATTTCTTCAAGCATTGCTCAGGGTCCCCCCTCACCTGGCTATAACCCTAGTTTTAAAATTAGCACTCTAGGGTTTGATCAGGGCTTTAGAACCCTTTGGGGTCCTCAACATCAAAATTTAGACCATGGTACTTTAACACTCTGGCTTGACAGTAGCTCAGGTACTCAACCCTATAAGATTCACTTCATTTCTCATTAGTTTTTAAGCAAAGCTTCATGCTTTTTTATACCTTCATCAAGTGCTTTTGAGTTTTGATTTGGCTTCTCATCAAATTAGAAGATTTCACTCCATACCTCAATTGTTTTTTTTTTTTTTTCAGCATATTTTCTTGCTTTTTTGTACTGCAGTTTAAGTGTTTTCTGTGCTTATTTTCTCAGATTGTTTTATTCTCTGCTACTTTTTTGACATATTTCAGGAAGTGGGTTCAAGTCACTTCATCCGTACCGTTCTGGATATTTTGGTGCAGCCGTTAAGCTCCAACCTGGTTACACTGCTGGAGTAATTACTTCATTCTATGTATGTGAGACGTTGCTTGCATAAGTGCACATTCAAAACGATTTCTACACATTTTTTTCCCTTCTGTGCAACCTTACTTATATTTGTCACTTACTTTCTCTCATTTATACTATTCAAAGGGTAGAATAAACATGTATGTAGAGGAGAAAATGGGTGTATCGATATCACTTCTTGTGCACACGTTAATATTGGATTGTTAAATTCTTATATTGAATACAAAAGTGAAAATTGTGTTTAAGTCTAACTTTTTAAATTGTTTTAATAGCTCTCCAACAACGAAGAACATCCGGGGAACCACGATGAAATCGATATTGAGTTCCTTGGTACAACTCCTGATAAGCCCTATACTCTGCAAACCAATGTGTACATTAGAGGAAGTGGAGATGGAAACATCATTGGAAGAGAGAAGAGATTTCATCTCTGGTTTGATCCAACACAGGACTTTCACAACTACGCTATATTATGGAACCCTACTGAGATCATGTGAGTATAGAGTAGTGCCACAAAATTCTTGAATCTTGTACCTTTGTACATGGCATGTCACATGTGTTTTTAGGTATGGTAAACATCAAGCCAAACTGTCTAGTGTCTTGTCCACTGTAGTTTAGAAGGGGAATCTGTGAACCACAATTATTTCCTCTCATATCTATTTGATTTTTTGTTTTCAGTTTTCTTTTTCTGTATTATGCATTTTTGTATTTAATCATTTTTTTTTACATTTCATGCACAAAAGGTAAAACAAAACTAAATAATTATCAAACTTCTATCCAAAAAAAAAAAAAAACTAAATAATTATCAAACTCGGCCCGCTTTATATTCTTGTTTTTGTTTTGGGTAATACTAGATAGACTAATTTGTAAACTAAATTTGTAAACTAAACGATGCATCACCAATAGAAATAAACACGTTAATTAACACTTAAGTAATAATTCAATCATCAATTTTCATGTCATTTAGTTTGCAACATTTAATCCACAAATTTATATAGTCTCCCTAGCATTACCCTTTTGTTTTCCTTTTGGCTTAAAATCTTTCATATTCATTGAGTTTGTTACATCAAATCCAAATTGTTTGATACATATAGTACAAGAATCAATGTTAAACTGTGAGGCGGCATAAAATTTCATTTGACTTAAATATGTTCTATAGATATTTACATGATGTAATTAATTTGCAGATTCCTGGTGGATGATGTGCCCATAAGAAGGTACCAGAGAGACAGTGATGCCACATTTCCATTGAGGCCGATGTGGGCATATGGATCGATATGGGATGCATCATCATGGGCCACAGAGGATGGAAAATACAAAGCCGACTACAAGTACCAACCATTTATTGGCAAGTACAACAATTTCAAGCTTGGTGGGTGTAAATCCGATAGCCCTACGTTATGCCGACCGCCCTCCGCCTCACCGTTCGGCTCATCGGGGCTGAGTCAGCAGCAGTACTCGGCCATGGAGTGGGTGCAGCGGAACTACTTGGTCTATGACTATTGCCATGATCCAAAGAGAGACCATACACAAACACCCGAATGCTGAGATTAGCTCGGCTTTTGCTTAAGCCTGTAAGGAGCCATTCTTTTTTACCTGTAGATCATGAGCACAAAGTGGAAAATGTGCACATGTGTTAGGAAGAATGGCTCCTTCTGGCTGCATATGGTACTACACAAGTTAATTGAATTGTTTTCGTTTTCAGTTATAAACAGTTGGCTTGGAAATTGTTGGAGGGCCTCCCGTGAGATGGATCCCACCTTGTGAAAGAGTGGTTGAGCGTCCAAGGCCCTCTGAATTTGGAGTATTGCATGAATGTACCAAAATATTTATCTGTTAGTGAAAGCATTATTCTGTTTTTATTGGTCGACAGAGAGGCACGGTTGTGATTTATTCCACTTTGCATTCATGCAAAAGTATCAAACAATTGCTCCCTTGTGAGTTGGGACAATTGTCTTTGGATCTTTTTAACTGCTCACTGTATTAATGAATTATCATTGAAACTGAAAAGAAGCAATTTATATGGAAGGGACGGCGACATTTCGGTTCAATAATATATATTATGTAATGAGAATTGAGAATTAAAAGATTTGCAAATAATATTTGTATTATTGGACTAGAACATTGTTGAGAATGAATGAATTTCATTGATCTGAATAGTACAATATACACGGGAGCATTCTCATAGTAAATCTCTAACCTAATAAGGCTCACAACAAAAAAAAGGAATTACAAATTAAATACAAATCTTTTACTAAACAATTCCGGTGACTTTTTTTTCCATGGTTACAGAGTAGATTGTCACGTGTGAAGCTTAACGGCCACACATACTCCATGCCACTTGAGTTGTGTTGTCCACGTGTTAGACTTGAAATTTCACCACACGTGAGGGGGTGTGTTGAGAATGAATCCCACCTTGATGAGAGGATGGACCTTGCAAAGTCATTTTCACATCAATGTGGGATTCATTCTCAACAAACACTACTGTGCGGGTGAACCTTTTCCATAAAAGTCTTTCTCCTAAAAAATACTTTGTATATAATCTAAGGTATGTTTACTTTATCGAAGTGCGAGAATGAAGAAATTTGAGACCTTAAAAATAAGGGAAGTAAGGAAAAGAGAATTGGATTCAATAGCTTCCCTAATTGACCTAATTCATAGTTTTTAGGCATTTTAGTGTGGATCGTAAGTAAAAATTCACACTTTTCTGATTCTATATGTGTTAGTAAATACAAGAAAAAGTTGAGAAGTGAAATGAATTTATACTCATATTTTGCTAAATGTATAGAACTCAATAACCAAAATCATTTTAATTCCTATTTTTTGTAACTAAATACCATCCCCCAATAATTTAGAGTATACACCTTTTGTGTAAGAAATCCACTTAGGAGATTTGAAACAAAATTACGATTTACATCAATATGGTCCCATTTCTAATTACATCAAGATTATAGGGAAAAAACTCCACTCCTATTGGATTAGCGGATAGTTAAGTTATAAAAAATATCAATGTTGATCATAGGCCTATCTTAATGAAACATTGACGTTAACATGTGTGGAAAGTGTGACGACAGTACAAAAATGATTCAAATGATTAAGAAAAAGTGGACAGAGAAAGGATGCATGCATGAGAGTAAGGATTCAAAAGTCTAATATCTTTTTCAATCATCCTAGTAAATCTAAACTCGTGATTAAACAGTACGCATGCATGAGAGTAAAGCTCATTATCGAAGGGGACCGGAGAAACAATCACATTATGGGCTAGCTTGGGCCTTAGGAGATTTAGTTTGTATTCTTTTGGGCCTTTTGGGCTTCCAATAAATTCCATTGAAAACATTATTAACAGTTCAAGATTTGATGTCACACACCTCATAATCACTAGTAGAAAAAAGCTCATTTATCACGGTCGATGCCAGTGATAGATTGCAATCCATTATAGATATTATGCCCGTTAGTAATCTGGATGTGATAGAAAGTCACAAATTCTAACACGGGCTATGCCCGTTGTCAATTGTACAGATTGTGGCCGTTGTAGATTAAAATCTAAAACCATGTGCACTATAACCGTTGTGGTTACAAATTGGTCACGGCTAATGCCCGTTATAAAAAAAAATTCCAAAAAATAAATAAATTGTTTAATAAATGTATTATATAATATTTATAAACAAAATTACACATTTACTACAATATAAAAATTAAATAAAAAATCATAGATTCAAACTTTATAGTTGTATAGTAAACTAAAGCTAACAACAAAACGATGAGATATACAAAGAAATACGAAACTATCCAGAGACCTCCAACAAACAAGGACATTGTCACTTGAACACTTCACATTTCTTTGAACACCTCCAAACAAAGGACCTTGAGAGCACACTACTACCCCTAATCTGTGTCGTGATGGAGAGCAACCAACGCCAAATAAATTTGTGCACCAGCAGGAATTTCCAAGCTCCCGAGCTTAACCTTCTTTGTTGCTTGCCTTGCAAGAATACCGGTTGGAGGGTAAAGCTGAGCGTTTCATTAACAATTACAGTCACCTATTTAAAAAGTGAGAAAATAAACAAAATGTGAGGATCTAGCAGCGTAATTGTGTAAATATACAACGTCTACTTTTATCCAATGCACAAAACATCGACTTCTTGCCAACCTTGATAATTTGATTCAAATTGATTGTATTAGATTTTTGTTAAGCTGGCTAAATTAAAGATTTTAATAAACTTACAATCTTGAGTTATTCAAATTCTCTGCAACTGGGAGTTGATTGTCTATAAAAACGTGGAATACTTCTTTTCTTGTGCGGCATCATTAACAGACTAACGAGATTTCTCGAATCTCCCTTCCTTTTGCCCTTTTTTGCATTCAATGTCTGTATGGATTCACTACTTTTCTTATCTAATCTCCACCCTTCGCTGCTACTCTTGGTAGGCAAAAACCTACATGCCAAAAAAAGCATTCATTGAGAACTATCTTGTTGAATTAAGAATATCTCAGTGATTGCCATGCATATAAACTAAGTTATCTTTCAAACGACAACATTGAGAGTATATAAACGAGATTTGAATCAGTCATATTTTGTTACATTCACCTGAATCCAGGAATGTAAATGCTCCTTATAGCCTTAATGAAAAGATGCATTTTGTTTTTGCAAGTTGAAAATATCAGAATTCATCCATACCCCTATGCATTCGTGTAGATCATCACCTTCTGTTCTCACATGAGTCTGCAAAACAACGAGATCACGTCAATGAGTAATTGAGAACTGGATGTGTTCTTCACAATAACATAACCCTATCTTCACGAAATGATTAATCCAGCCCACCTTCAATAATTTTCATATAGAACCAAAGCATCACATACATCTCGAAACAAGTATCAATGTTTATACTTACTGCATGACAATATGTCAAATAACAGGAGCAGAAACAAGAAAAGCATCACCTAGATAACCTTAAAATATTTAAGCAAATGTACTTTTTTAATTATTTATCGTTGGAAAAGAATGCAGTAGCCTGAAATCTGCTGACCATGCCGATGTGATGCCTATGAATTCTAGCGATGTGACTATTCATGCAGTAGCCTGAAATGATGATGCAATCTGCTGTCCATGCCGTCATCGATCAGTTCATCAGTACACACAAAAATTCAATTAAAATTAAATAGCGGTGCAGTTTTTTAAATTTACAAGTGGGGAGGCCTGGAGTAATTAAAACCCCGTCTCAAAGTTCAAAACTTAAACACAATACCTCTGCATTAACAGAATGACGAAGAAGAAAGATACAAAGCAGTCTGAGTATGCAAACAGTGGCACGATTGGCTACCTTAAAGTGGTGCCTTTGAGCAAACCAAAGCTCAATGAGTCCAGAGAAATTCAGAGCAAAGCTCGATCTTTGTACAAAGATGAATACGGTGGAGTCTCAGGCCATTACACTGAAAATTACAAGGCTGAACAGTTCGTGGACATGAGCACTGGTCGGTTGGGCTACAAGCAAGAAGCTAAGTTCACCTCTACCGAAAAGTACGTGGACAAGGAGTTAGGGTTTACCACCGAGTACCAGACCCAGATGAAGTTCAAGGAGTCTGTTTATCCAAGCAAGACTGAATCTTCATCATCCAAGTTCCACTACAACAACAAGAAGAATCGCATCGACTACTATTAGCTTAACCGTTTCGTGCTTATTTCGATTTCGTGCATGGTGTCTGTTTTACGTAATGAAGTAGTTGTCTATGTATGCTTCGTATGAATGTTCATGAACTAACTTATGTCAAGGCTTGTTTATGATTAGTATCCTGGTATCTGTCAATGTGAAATATGCATGTCTGTCTTATCAATGTTGGGTTGGATGTTGTTATTGACTTATTTCTAGCTTGTTTAAGGGGGGTTTCATTCATTTTTCACCAAGTTTTTGAAAGGTGAAAAACTCTCTAGCTAGTTTCGAAGGCCTTTAACTTTTACACATTTTATCACTGCAATTTATAAACTTGAAACCTTTATTTGCCATTCCCTTTTTTTCAATAGAGATTGCCAATTTGCCATGCCCTCTTGAAATCTTAATTACAATGTTTTGGTAAGTTCGTACGCGATCCTTTTTTTATAGGGATTTTCATGTCCAACTGCGCCAGAAAAATTCGTTTGAAACTGGCTCGATTCGTCGGGTCGCAATTGGAGTTAGGTTCTTGAATCTTGGTCAGCGATTTTTGGGAAATTTATTGAAACCTCCGGGTACTTTTTTTTTTTGTTTTGTGTGTTGGGGGGGGGGGGGTGGGGAAATTGGGCTACGTGGCCATGTCACAAACCACCAACTAAAAATACCCACTCTCAAATATAGCTTTTTACGAGCCCTTTTAATGAAAATATCTTATAAGTTAATGTGTTATTGACATAATTTTAATATATTTTCAACTAATATTAATAGGTTATTGGATACAATATTATACATTATCGACACTATAATGGTCTTAAAAATTAGTTCACATAGAATTGCAATTTTTGACTTGTCACTTGAAGGTGTTTTCGTCAAGAAGGATAATAAAGATTGCATTTCGAGAGTATGGATAATTTTGGTTGGTGTATTTGTACGGCTGGCTCCAGCCGGAGGGTGGGAAGCAAAAACATCCAAATTTTGGGCCCATAATCTCTCCAAGGCATATATATTTCGGAGGTGAGAAAAATGGAATTTTAGGATTGGGGGAGGGAATTTGGGTTCTCTCCCCACCCCAGGTGGATCATGGTCCCAAGCCACAAGCTTCAGCACGTGAAGAGGGGGCATGGTGGAGCCCTGCACACCAGGAGCAGCAGGAGAGAGAGATTGGATGCAGGCGACAGCACTAATCTCATTGCTCCTTGGCCCTGATGATAGAGTCGTTGCTATTCAATGGCTGGCGAGTGCTCTTGGTTTTTGATCCAGTGTAGCATGCCCAGCTACATCAGTTTCTAACAGCTTTGATTCAATAGTCAAAGTGATATTATTAATCCAGATCAAATCTAGCCCTAAAACTCCTTCAAAACTCTAGAAAGATCCATCCATTCGTTCACTACCCCATAATTAATCTAAATGAAATCCAACACTAAAACTCTATAAATATTCATCCATCTGTTCGCTAACCCATAAACAATATATTTTTTTTCTTTTCAAAATTTGAATTTTTTTACATAAAAAAAGTTCATAAAAGTAGAACAAAATAGATTATACAAAAAATAATTTCAAAAATCTTAGAAAAAACAAATCAATGAAATACAAAAGTTTAACAAACTATAAAGTTAGGGTGGGTATTATAGATCCCTTACCCTTGGAAGAAAAAAAATTGCTTCACCTCATACGTATATGCGAATAATTGAATACGGGGCTAAAATTTGAAATTATAACCTCTTCGGTTGAAGATAGCCTGAGCTCAATTTTCCATTAACAAAATGCCGCTTGACTTAAAATGCTCACATTTCTTCGTTCTGTCTCGAAATTAGGCTTCTTTCGCACCTACGACCTCATGGACTCAAGGTTTATGGTTTATCTATCTAATCCAAAATCAAACACAAATAAATAATAAATAAAAACACATCGACATTAAAAACATGATAATGAATAGTAAAATTTGGTGGATGGCATTTCATAATCTTTGTAGGACGAAAATGTTTCAGTACCAAATACGACGAACTCACAAAATTTAAGAGGAAAACTTTTAATCAACTCTTTGGTTCATATGAGATTGTTGATGAACAATCACTAAACGCTCATGATCATATTTGGATAAATGTCGATTTATAAGAATGCATATTTTGTCAAAGTTGGAGGTAGATGTGTTCTTGACGAAGCAAATGAGTTCTTTTTGTAATAACATTTTTGTGAGGATTGTAATGAATAAGTTCATGAAAATTCATCTTTTGTTTCAACTTTTTAAATGCAAGTGAACTTCCATGTTTCCATTAGGCACCATACCCGTATTTAGTCATTTTAGTTTGTTTACTTTACTTAATCTGATGGTAAAAAATAAATACAAATGAATGTACGAGATATTGAAAATGGTGTGAAAATGAAGCTCCTCAAATCTGGTTAGTCTTTTAAAATCAAAGCCAACATTAGTAGAAAAAACTGCTTGATTGAGAAAATTTAAGGCGGCGAAGCCTATTTCGTCACCCAAGATTACTTTGCTTGACAAAACAGGCACTTTGTCATGCCAAACGTTGACAGCCAAAAAAAAAAAAAAAACCAAAAACTTTGCGGGATGAAACATTTCATTGCGCAACAGTTGTTTGCCCTATGACATAATCTATTTGTTGCACAAACTCTAGAAAAAAAATTCGCAGTAAAATGAAGATTTGGCACATTTTTCGCACAACAAACGAAATCTTTAGTTGGCGAAACCATTCATTGCCCAAGATGAAGTGTGCAACGAATGACCTTCAGACTTCATTGTGCAAAGTTTCAGAAAGTTAGGTGCAATAACAATGGCATAAAATCAAAGGAGCAACGAAGATGGAACTTTGGGAGATAAAGGTCTTTCGTTGCGCAAGGGTTCCCGATTCCAGGTTAAAAGTCCAAATTCTCATCATTCTCTTCTAATTATTTGTCTTCCTCATCTTCTTCCTCAATTCCCAACATTTCCCTCCCTCCCACCCCCCCCCCCCCCCCCAATAAAAAAACCAAAAAAGCTTTGAAACTTCCTTCTCCCCCATTTCCCATATCTTCTATCCTTTTTTCTACTCTCACCGTCCTTGATCGAATATATCCACAATAAGTCTCTATGTCTTCTAATTATGAACACATTTTTTGGGTTATTAAATTTACTTTTTCAATGTTTAATCGTGTCTCATATTTGGTGGGTTTGCAAATTTATTGAAATTTCTTTAGTGTCTTGCTTGGTAATTTTCATACAATTCCGTTGCTACTTCAGTCATTTCTCCAGATGACCAATCATCTGATAATGCAACGATTGTGACATGTGACGGATAAGCATCACAGGCAAGGAACCAACTTTTGAAATTTACGACTATTTTTTGTTACAAAGTTTGATTGCAAAACTAAAATAAAAGTTGATTATTTTACTTACTTTGTTGTATATCTTAGTTGGTTTTGGACAATATGTATATCAAAGTTTGTAGTTTATGAGAAATTTTAAATTTTTAGGGCGGTTATGCCGATTTGTTTGTAGAATTTTATGTTTGGTTTTGAACATTTTTATTGCTTGTGTGCACATTTCTAAACTAATAAAAATGGCTTGAAAACTTTGAGTTTTAACAATAAGGACAAAATAAAGGGTAAAGTGAATAGTACCATGATTGACTTTTTAGTATAAAAATGTGGTTTTTCGTTAAAGTGAACAGTACTGAGAGCTTTTTGTTAAAGTTCCCTTAAATTAATTAAAATATGCAATATAATAAAATTTAATAACTAAAAACTTAAATTAAAAAAAATTTAAAAATAATTTGCATGGCTAAAATATGTCGTCGCCCAAACACATCTTCCGTTGCTTAAAATTATGCACAACAAAATATTTATAAATGATAAAATTAAAAAATACTCGAAAAACAAATATGATTGAGCAAAGTTCATTGCGTCTTGATTTACCCGACAACAACTTTCCTCACCCCAAAGGTTTTTGTACAAAGGGAAGTCTTCGCCTAAGCCTTAATGCGATGAAATCCTATCGCGGCCTTAATGTTGTTGTGACGAAACTGTTTCATCTCTTAAATCTTAGCGCGACAAAGTCCTTTGAGACCCACTTTCGTTGGGCAAAGATTTTCGCGCGAGGAAGTTTTGGTTTTTTCGCTCAAATGTTTGTCTCTCAAACTTTGATGAGTACATAGGGGCGACAAAGTTTTTGTTAACTAAACCTTTACATGACAAAATTTCTCTTTGTGCGACGAATGGGATTTCATAGGAAAAACAGTTTTCTGTACTAGAGCAATACTTTTGGGCAAAAAAACAACTTAGATCACGTGTTCATCGTCATTGTGACGTTGTGCTAATTAAATGTCACATATATATTTGAGCATTATTATTGACACTCCAAAAATCTTATTGTGCATTCTTTATACATGTATTTCTTGCAGGTAGTGTTTTACAAAACTAGTGGAGGCAATCATGTGCAAGTTGGATCCCCACATATCCTCTCCTTGCTAACGACTAACAATTTAACTTATGAACGTTAAAGTGTTGAAAAGAGTAATTTGACAAAAATGCCCTTAGATGTGAGATTACTGACTTTCGTTGATCGTTAATTCGTGATGCGTATGAGTTTTTATAGTACTGTATTCTCGAAGTATTCGATGGTATGAAAGCGTAGGCTCAAGCGGAATTGAATTTGGAGTTCTAACAAAGATTCTACAAAACACAGAATACCGAGGGAAAAATAGTAATTTTCATATTCGAAAGATATTTTGTGAGCCACGTGAGCCCCACACACTACTATTCTCCCTTGTCCCCGGGTCTGCTTCCAGCATACTCTTCGACCACTCTCTTGTTGCCACCTCATTTCCTCTCTCTAGTTTGTTTTTATTTTTATTTTTATTTTTTTAAACTCTCTCTCTCTCATTATCTTCTTCGTCTCTGTAAACAACGAGGCCGAGAGGTTGGGAACCACACACCCTCTACTTTTCTGGCCAGCCACCCTACCATACCACCACCTCAACTCCCATTTTCTCTCATCCCGTTCATTCTCTCTCACACTCAAACTCTTTTATCTTTATCTTTCTCTTTCTCTCTTTCACCTCTGTAACACAAAACCGACGACCCATCGCCACCTACCATCTCTGACGAGCCCAGTTGAATCACCCACTTGCTGCAAGCCTAGCAACATGTAACCAGCAGCCATGATGCTCTCTCAACAACCATATATCTCTCATTCACTTTGTAAACATAAAGGCAGCAACATTACCACCTAACCTCTCGAACTCCTGTGAGTTCTAGCCGTTCTTGGAAAAGGTGAGCTTCAAAAACCCCCCAAAAACTTCTTAATTCTTGCTTTGATGTACCATTAGGGAAATTTTGAGATGTTTTGTCGACTTTATGATGCAGAAATGCCCCGAGGGAAGCTTCCTTAGTTTTTCTGCGAGAGATCCGGCGGCTTCGAGCCATTTTTCGGCCAATCCCGACCATAGCTCGACATGATTTTGGTATAAAAGTTTTCTTCTCTTCCTAAGCTTCAAATCCATAAATTTTGTGTTGAAAATAGTTGAGAAATCAAGATGATCAGATTTTGTTTTGTTTTGTTTTGTTTTTTTTTTTTCTTTTTTCCGACCAATATTTCCAGAATCTGGCCTTCTTTTTCATTGGGTCCGCCGGGTGCGCCCCACTAGCCCAACTGGATCACCAGAACCGGCCCAAACACTTGACTCATTAACCCTAACCCGAATCCATTCAGATTTTAGGAGGAATATTCCGTTAACCTTCTAGTTAACTTTAACAAAATATTCCTTCCAAAGATGGAATATTCTATTAAAGTTAACGGTTGACCTTTGTTGACTTTTTCAAAATTTTCTCGGAAAACCTCTTAGGCTAATTTCGACACTCCGAGTCCGTTTTTGACATCCATTTAGTGAAATTCCGAAGTTTTAACGTAGTTGACCACTTGGGCAACTCAGTTAACTTTTAGGGTTAACCGTTGACTTTTTACGAAAATTTCCCGAAACCCTTCCTAGTTTATTTTGACGCCCTGATTCCAAACTCGCGTCCATTTTCAAAAATTTAGTTGTTTTAGTTGAGGTTTACTAATGGGTCCCAATATATGCTTAGGTGGAATTACTATGAAAGACTTTGGCTTTCCTAGTTCGAGCGGGTTGTGATCTTGCAAGTATTTGTGAGTGGGTCTTTCCTTTATATATATATATATATATATATATATATATATATATATATATTGTGTGTGTGTGTGTGTTTAATAATGAATTTTCTACGTGATTGCCATAATTAAATTAATGTTTATAAGAAAGGTCGTAATGTTGAGAATTTTTGAAATTATTCTGAATCCTATAGGATTCACATGTATGTGTTCTATTATGGGATGCCTTAATTATATTTGCAGCCATGAATATTGTTATGTTGATTAGAATTATCGAATTATCGATTTACCGTTACATGATAATATTTAGCTTATCTGCTCATCATGTGCTACATTGGTGTTTGTACTCGCCCGGAACAGAGCCAGTCTTCACGTGTATGTTCACATTGCACCATACGCTCACTTTGGATCCATTGTAGGTGCCAGTCTTGTCCTAGATTGCTAAAGGCAATTAGGACTTTTATGTGACACGCATAACGCCAATCTTCATATGATTGTAGTACTAGAGCATAAATCATTATTACACTAGTCATGTTCATGTCAGATTAACTCTGCATGAGCTAGTGTGTTAGCATATGTCGATGAGCACACCCGATATTATATGTGAAATATTATGACTAATCGTATTCCTGAAGTATTATTGTTTATGGTAAGTGTTTTTAGGCTATATGTAGTATATATATTTGGAAACTATAGTTGTTGTACAGTCATGGGTTATACGCTTCGAAAAGATTTTTACAAAACTTTATTTTTAGGCCCACTCAACCTTGTTTTTTGCCCTTCCAGGTTTAGTGGCAGAGCTTTTGTGTCGACGAGGATTCTTGGCAAATATTGGAATAACAGATTACCCTCGATGGTATAATTCTCATTCTACTTTAATTGTACTTTACTTATACTCCAACATTACGTGTGGATTTGGTTCAATCCCCTCACTTGCGTACTCTTCCATTTAGACACTGTAGGTTTAAATTTATTCACATTTTCACCTCACTACACTTTATGGCTTCGTCACCCTCTAGGTGTTGGCTAGCACAGCTTGATTCAGAGTCCAAATGGACATCCTAAGTCAAGGTGTGTCAATTTGGTATCAGAGCATAAGTTTAGGCAATATTGCATTCATCACACGCGTGATGTAGGCATTCTTGATTCTTGAACCTAAATGTCAAATCTTGCAACCTCTTCGAGCACAAAAAATGTGTTAGCTTTTTCTAAGTTTTGAGTGACTTAGACAACTTATCGAATTCTATAAGAAAATTTTGGCAACTACCCCTTGACTTAAACAAAGAACCTACTGGCCAAGGAAAATCCTGATTTAGAATGAGTTGATGACCCTGAAGCAGGGCTAATGTATCAGTAAGCACCACCAGAGATTTTACTGTTGGAAAAGGAAAGTTTGAGTTTGGTGGCATGAAAAATGAATCATTGCAATTAGATCGCGATGGAATGACATTCTCTTTTTTTCAACCACTCTAACTCGATTTCTTCATTATATACACATAGGAAGCCTTTAAGGGAAGGGATCCCCATTTTTTTTTTTAAAAAAAAAGAAAGAAAAAGGGATTAGTTGTTGGATCCACACTATATCAACCTTTAACGATTCAAACCGTCTATTTTTCAAGTTACACCTCATAGATATTCCTTGCAAAATATTAGCCATATCGAAAATATTTACAACATCTAATTGGGTTCAAAAAAATTAACGAATACTTTTTTATATTAGAAACAATGAAATTTTATCTTGATAATTAAATAGACAGATGGCTTTATATTGAATAGATTGAGACTTACAAAATATACGGTTCAAATCGTTGAAGTTCGATGTGGAGTGGGCCCCACTTCAAACTTTAACGAATCGAACCGTCTACTTTTCAAGTTGTACGTCATAGATCATCCTTGCAAAGTATTAGCCAAATCGGAAATGTTTAAAACATCTAATTCAGTTCAAAGAAATTAACGAATACTTTATTATATAAAAAACAATGAAATTTTATCTTGATAAATAAATAGGCAAATTGTTTCGGATTAAATTGAATTTTTGTAAGGATGATCTATGAAACGAGACTTACAAAATGACGGTTCAAATCGTTGAATTCGATGTAGAGTGGGCCACACACCTAATCCCAATTTTTTGAAAAAATTGGGGTTCATTTTGCTTAAGGGGCCTAATATATATATTTCTTCTATCTTTTCACTATCTTATGCATAGCAAGTTATTTCAAATTTCGGGGATGAAATTTTTTTAAGGTGGGTAGATTGTAACATGTCCCTAATTTTACGATTTTATAAATCTTAAAAGAGTGAATTGACGAAAATATCCCTAAAGGCGATATTATTGACTTTCATTGACTGCCAATTCATGACGAGTATGAGCTATTATATTTACTGTATTCATGAAGTACTCAATGGTACTTACGCGTAGGCCCAAGCATAATTGAATTTCGAGTTATAACGAAGATTCTACGTAACACCGAATACCGAGGATAAAACAGTAATTTTATATTTGAAAGATATTTTGTGTCTTGTTTTGTGAGCCACATGGGACCCACACACCACTCTGCTCCCTTGCCTCCAGGTAACCTTCCAGCAGTCTTGGACCATTCTCTTGCTGCCACCTCATTTCCTTTCTCTAGTTTTTATTTTATTTTATTTTATTTTATTTTATTTATTTTTTTTAACTTTGTAAACAGAGAAGCCGGGAACCACACACCCTCCACTTCTTGTGCGAGCTGTCATACCAGACCACCACATCAACTCCAATTTTCTCTTATCCCGTTTCTTTCTCTCTCTCACTCAAACTCTCTTTATTTCTCTCACCTCTGTAACACAGAACCGACCATCGATCGCCATCTTCTTGTTAGACGAAGTCAAGTTTCCTCTTCAAAAAGAAACTCTTCAGTTGGTTTACTCAATCAACAACACTTATCAAGTGGAGCTTCTGTTAAAATCATTTGAATTTTGAATAGTTGTTTTATCATAATTAGTTATAGTATTTGAATTTCAAAATGTAAGCTTGTAAATAGGGTTTTTGAAACCCTGATGTAATTTGAAAAGTGATTATAAAAAGGTTGCTCCCTACAATGTTGAGGGCATGCAATCATAGTGAAAAACCTTGTGTAGTTTTATAGCTTTCCTGCGTGTTTTACCTTCCTTGCAATCCTAGTTCTTTTATGGTATCAGAGCATTTTCAATCCAACGACAAACGATCCATTTTTTTTCCTACCCATCATGTCTTCCAACAACAACAACATCCCTGATTCTTAACAAACCCCCCTTGCAACTGCTCTAGTCAACATGTCTTTGTCCATGACTACCATTGTCAACATCAAACTCGATAGGACTAACTATCCGTTATGGTTATTGATGGTCTCGTTGTTTGTCCATCCAAGCATCTCGCTGGAAGCATCACTATCAATCTTGCCTACATCACTTGGATGCAGTAAGACCAAATGATCCTCAGTTGGATCAATGGCTCCCTTATAGCCTTTATTTTTGCCATTGTGGCAAGCAAACGATCAGCTCGTCCATCATGGGAAGCACTGGAGCAAAGGTATGCTTCCTCTTCGTAGAATCGAATTCTTTTCTTGCGAAATGAACAACTCAAAAGTAAGAAATGTGATTTATCTGTCACTGACTTTCTTGATAAGATGAATGTCATTGCTAACAAATTGGTTTTAGCTGGTAAGCCTGTGGACGATGATGAACTCTTCCAAATCATTTTGAAGAACCTTGGTTCTGCGTTCGAAATGACAGTTAATGCAGCGTAGACACGTGATACTCCGATCACGTACCTTACTCTTGAAGCTCTTCTCTTGACTACAGAGAGGAGAATGGCGGAACAAATTGTCCCACTAGTTAAATTAGCCGATGTGAACGCTTTTGTAGCTGCAAGAGGACATGGTGGACGTTCTTGTGGTGGTGGACGGGCTAGCTTTCTGTCCAACCGTGGTGGTATCAACCAGCGTGGCTTTGGTCCTTGCAATAACAATAATTACCAGCGTGTTCTTGCCAATAATGAGGAACGTTTTGTAGCTGGAGGAAGACGAATAACCTGCCAGATTTGTGGAAAAGAAGGGCATCATGCCTTTGACTGTTACTTGCGCATGAATGCCGCATATGAAAGACGCATTCCAGCCTAGCATCTCAGTGCAATGGCCTCTTCACCCATCACCTTGAACCGCCAGAAAAATGGTTCATGGTTAATTGATACAGGAGCAAATGCACATATCACACCTGACCTCCAGAATTTGGTGAACCCTAAAGAGTACAACGGTAACGAAAACATTGGTGGTGTAGGTAATGATACTGGCCTCTCTATTGCTCACTCTGGTTCAAATCAATTTAATGTTAATTCTTGCTCATTTAACCTTAAGAATGTTTTACATTGTTCGTCAACCTCTACCAATATTATCTCTGCCCATAGATTTACCCTAAATAACCATTGCTACATTCTAATTTTTCCATATTATTTTGTTGTTAAGGACCTCAAGACCAAGATGATGTTTTTCCAAGGGAGGTGTGAGAATGGGTTATACCCATTTCCAAATGGTGGTGGATTATCTAATCATCATTTTTCAGCGTTTGTAGGAGTTCGTGTCTCTGCACAAAAATCGCATTCTCGCCTAGGGCATCTTGCTTCTCCAATAATAAAGTTTTTAATTTTGAATAATCAAATGCCAATTCATGGCACAAGTGATGTAAAGTTTTGTCAGTCTTGTCCGTTAGGCAAAAGTTCCAAGTTGCCTTTCAGTTCATCCGAGTCTGTTTCCATGTTTCCCTTAGAACTTTTACATTCAGATGTTTGGTGTTCTCCAATAATTTCAAATGAAGGTTATCGTTATTATTTATTATTTGTGGATGATTTTTCGCGATACTCTTGGATTTTTCCCATGAAAAATAAGTCAGAAGTGTTTGACATTTTTGTTAAATTCAAAACAAAAGTTGAAAATATGTTTAATTGTTCAATTAAAACTCTACAATGTGATGAAGGTGGAGAATACAAGAGTCATGCATTTAGTCAATTTCTTGCTTTACATGGAATTTCTCAAAGGTTTTCATGTCCCAAACATCCTGAACAAAACGGTCTTGCTGAGAGAAAACATCGTCACATTGTCGAAACTGGTTTAGTAATGTTATCTCATGCTCATGTTCCTTCCAAATTTTGGTTTGATGCTTTTTCAACGGCAACATATATAATTATAGACTCCCCACTCGTGTATTGTCTAATACATCACTATATGAAAAATTACATCACAAAAAGCCTAACTACGAGTCGTTCAAAGTGTTTGGGAGTCATTGTTTTCCTTGGTTGAGACTGTATACTAAGAACAAACTTGAGTCCAAATCAAAGTCTTGTGTATTTTTAGGGTATTTGCTGAATCATCAAGGATATAAATGTTTGGATTTATCCACGAGATGAGTTTATTTGTCTTGCCATGTCCTATTCGATGAAGACTGTTTTCCTTTCCAGGAACTCACACCTTCAGTGGAATGTGTTGATAAAGGTACTGTATCTTGCCAAGATTTGTTTTTCAATTATCCAAATGCTTTCCCTCAAGTCGTGTCTCCCACCACTACTCCACCACCACATGAGTCAGCTTTTGTATTAAACCCACAAACTGATCCTAATCAATCTCCATTGCCGCTACCATTTACTAGCCAACCTACAATAAATCCACCATCTCCAAACCATCTCAACGTGTCTATCCAAAATCCTAGGCAACCTAGTTCAGCCATAGGAACTTCTAATGAACAAGAAATAACTTCGTGTCTTCGAAATAATGAACCAGTGAGAGATTCAGTGCAAGAACCACGACAAGCTCATTCAATGACTACTCGCTCCCAAAATGGTGTTAGGAAACCAAACCCTAAATATGCATTGCATGTTGTTACTAATAACAACCTTGTTGATCCCACTTGCTTTAGTCGAGTTGTAAAACATCAGGAGTGGAGATATGCAATGGTAAAGGAGTTCAATGCACTGCAGCATTGTGGGACGTGGAGTTTGGTGCCCTATCATTCCTAGATGAACTTGTTTCCAAACAAATGGGTTTATCAAATAAAGCGTCGTGCAAATGGTTCCATAGAACGTCATAAGGCAAGGTTAGTAGCCAATGGCTTCCATAAAAAACAAGGGATTGACTACACTGAGACTTTTAGCCCAGTTGTCAAACATAGTACTATTCAGATGGTTCTTAGTCTTGTAGTGTCGAATAAATGGCATGTTTGTCAACTAGACGTCCAGAACGCCTTTTTACATGGCTATATGGCAGAAGAGGTGTACATGAGACATCCAGCAGGGTTTGTCGACAAGTAATGCCCAACTCATGTTTGTAAACTACAAAGAAGTTTGTATGGTTTAAAACAAGACTTCGTGCTTGGTTTTAGAGGTTTTTTGAATTTTTACTTCATTTGGGTTTTTAAGAGTCAAAGTGCGACTATTCATTATTTGTGTTAAATCACCGTGGTGTTTATTTGATTCTTCTGATCTATGTGGATGATATTTTGCTGACAGGGAATAGTCCACTTCAAATGAATCATTTAATTAAGAAGCTTGGTACGTTGTTTTCGATGAAGGATTTGGGGCCTCTTCATTATTTTCTTGGTGTTGAAGTAACATATTCCAACAAAAATATGCATCTAGATCAGTCCAAGTATGCTCTTGATCTCTTGAAATGCACTAAATTCATGGATGCTAAGCCTATCTCTCCCCCAGTTCCCTGTGGACAAAAGTTAAGTGCTTGGGATGGTGAGACGCACAGTGATCCTCAAACTTACAGAAGTATTGTTGGTGCCTTGCAATATTTGACGATAACAAGGCTAGATTTGTGTTATGCTGTTAACCAGGTTTGTCAATTTATGCATTCCCCAAAAAATACTCACTGGATGGCTGTTAAAAGGATTCTGCGTTATGTGAAAGCAACGTATGATCATGGACTAGTGTATAAACCAGGAGGAATGCAACTCAGTGTTTTCTCAGATGCGGATTATGCTGGTGATCCAAACATGAGACATTCGACTGGTGGTTTTTGTATTTACTTGGGTTCGAACTTAGTTTTATGGAGTTCAAAGAAGCAGAAAACAGTGTCTCGTTCTAGCATTGAGGCCGAATACAGACAGCTTACGTACACTGCCGCTGAATTATCTTGGTTGCGTTCGTTATTCAGGGACTTGCAACTCAATCTTGCTCGTCCTACAATTTGGTGTGATAATATTTCATTAATTTCTTTGGCGTCTAATCCAGTTTTTCACTCACGCACTAAGCACTTGGAAGTTGATTATCATATGTAAGGGAGAAGGTAGTTCATGGAGAGTTGCTACTGAACTTCATATGTTCCCAAGATCAAGTTGCAGACCTATTTACGAAAGGTTTGTCTCCTGCATGTTTCAAAATGCTGGTGTCCAAGCTTCCAATCGTTTCTCATCCTGTTAGCTTGCGGGGGGATGTTAGACGAAGTCAAGTTTCCTCTTTAAACATAAACTCTTCAGTTGGTTTACTCAATCAACAACACTTATCAAGTGGAGCTTCTGTTAAAATCATTTGAATTTTGAATATTTGTTTTATCAGAATTAGTTATAGTATTTGAATTTCAAAATGTAAGCTTGTAAATAGGGTTTTTGAAACCCTGATGTAATCTGAAAAGTGATTATAAAAAGGTTGCTCCCCACAATGTTGAGGGTATGCAATCATAGTGAAAAACCTTGTGTAGTCTTATAGCTTTCCTACGTGTTTTACCTTCCCTGCAATCCTAGTTCTTTTACTTCCATCTCTGGTGAGCCCAATTAAATCACCCACTTGCTATAAGCTTCGCAGCAAGTCACTAGCAGCCATGATGCTCCCTTAACAGCCCTCTATCTTTCCTTCACTCTGTAAACATACAGGCAGCAGCAGCAGCACCACCACCACCACTACTTCACCTTTCGAACTCTGGTGAGTTCTCACCGTTCATGGAGAAGGTGAGCCTCAAAAATCCCCAAAAACTTCTTAATTCTTGTTTTGATGTACAATTAGGGAAATTTTGAGATGTTTTGGCAACGTTATGATGCAAAAATGCCCAAAGGGAAGCTTCCTTAGGTTTTTAGCAAGAGATCCGGCAGCTTCGAGCCATTTTTCGGCCAATCCCAACCACAACTCAACGTGATTTTGGTATAAAATCTTCTCTTCCTAAGATTCAAATCCATATATTTTGTGTTGAAAATAGTTGAGAAATCAATATGATCGGATTTTATTTTGTTTTCCGGAAAATATTTCCAGATCTGGCCTTCTTTTGCATTGGGTTCGATGGGTGCTCCATGCCAGCCTAATCAAATCCAACCCAACCCGATTAAAGAAAAAAAAAGCCCAAACCAGGAACCAGCCTAAACCCTTGATCCATTTTGTGAAATTTTGAAATTTTAACGTAGTTGACCACCTGGGCGGCTTGGTTGACTCTTTACAAAAATTTCTTAAAACCCTTCTTAGCGTATTTTGATGCCCTAAACCCTAAACCCTAAACCCTTTGTTTAGTTTCCACATATATATTTAATCTCGTTCACATCACGTGTAAATTGGGTTCAATCCCGCTCATATGTGTACTCTTCCACTTAGACACTATAGGTTTAAATTTATTCACATTTTCCACCTCACTACACTTTATGGTTTTGTCACCCTTCGGGTGTCGACCAGCACAGCTCGATTCGAATTCTAGGTGGACATCCCGAGTCGGAGTATGTCAATAATTGGAGCAATGGTCCTGAGGTTTAGCTTATTTGGAGCTTTAGTCCCTAATCTAAAAATCTTTGAGTATTAGTCCCTGGCTTGTTATAATATGGAGCAATTGTCCTTTTGGTTAACTATTTTAGAATTTTCATACATATTTTGCCCCTTTAAACTCTCTAATTAGCATGGAATAACTAACAATGTTATGTATAATGATCATTGCTCCACATTGTGACAAGTTTAGTGTCGAAGACTCATGATGTTTTAGTTTAAAGACTAATAATCCAATTGGGTCAAAGTTCATGGTAATTTTCTCATTAAATATAGAAAATTTTGAACATGTTTTCCCTTTTCTTTCTTTAAAACTCTCTTTCTGAAACACAAACCAAGGAAAGTTTTGCCGCCGACCATAGCCTTTGGCTAGAGTGCCGAAGGCAACCACCCCTCATTCCTTCCTTTCTTTTTTCCCTCTCTTCTCTGTTTTCCCTAAGTTTTTCTCAATTTCCCTTTCCTTTGCCCTTTACCTCTTTTCCTCCTCTCTCATCTCCTTTACCTCTTCCCCCTCCTTGCATCCCATCTCTTCATCCTTCCCATTTTCCAATTTTCTCCCTTCCTTTTTATGTCTTAGTTCTCCTCTGAGTTTTATCTTAGTTTTCCTTGAGCCGAGTGTCAACTATCTCAGGCTTTATACCCTTTATCCGACATATTTTGCCTACTTTTACTTCTTTATGTTTTTTAATTTCCTACCTCCCTCTTCCATAGCCTTGATATTCCATCCCCACCCCATTATATGCTCAGATAGGCAGGCTTCGATCAGAAATTTGATATTAGATCCACTTCCCTCCATAACTTCCCCTCCCCCAACTGGCATGCCGGATCATCACCGAGGCCAAGTGTTATGTGGCCTTCCTCACAATAAGTCTACATACCCACTTGGCCTTACTTTATAAGGTACTTTGTTTGCATATATTTTCAGGGGTTTGTGATTGGGACTTGGATCTGGTGTTTACTCTCTCAGTTCGGAGTTTGCCTTCCTCCAATGATGTGGCGATGGCGAAAGTCTTGTTTATGCTCTTTAAGATTAGGCTTTTTTGTTGTTTGTTTTTGCAGCCTTCGAGCTTAAGCTTGTATGGGTCCCCCGTTGTATCTTCGGTTGCAGCTCTCATGTTGCTTGGGCCTTTCACTTTTTTTGTTGTTGTTTGCCTGGCTCTTTTTAAGCCAGTACAGGAAAAGTGAGTATTAGGGGCATTGTATTAGATGCGAAAATAAAAATTTGCCTATAATAGTTTTCACTAGGAGAAAACCTGCAATTAACTCTCTTAATTTAATAGGGACAAACAATAATTCGCCTCTATTAATTTTATAACTTTTAAGGAAGGAAAAACTGCCTTTACTTTGTTTAGCTATTAGAGGCGAATAAATTAGCCCCTGATTCAACTATTAATTATTTAAATTTAATTATTTTTTTATTAGGGGTGGATGTTTGTACTCATTATTATTTTTTTTCTTTTCTATTTAAGGTGGATATGTTTAATTACAAATTAATGTTTACAAAAAAATAAAAATAAAGGATATTGCAATTGGCCCTTTACAATAGTGGTGAAAAGGTGTTGAGCTCTTGTATGATGGCGTGAGTTCGAATCCTGTTGGTTTCTCAAAACTTTCTCTTTGATTTGTTTTCTTTTTAATTGGTTATTAGTTGCTTTGCCTAAATTACTTTTATTAAAATTCTTTTTATTATTATTAAATTCAAAATTGACTTTTTCCAATCTTTGTTTGCAAATAATTAACAAGTATAATTGATTCATTTATACCATTAGGAAGCAGAAAAGGTAGAAACTCTCTTGGTCACATGGATTGCATTGGTGTTTCAAGTTGACATGAATAAAATTACAAAATAAAAGCTATTTAAGGATGCTTAAAACAAGATCTTATTATGTACTAGGAAAAAAACATCAATTATCTAAACCCTAATTCCAATATAAACCCACCTCCCCTCATTTTTCTCTTTTCCCTTCTTCAACTGCTGCACAACTCATCAGTTTTCCATTTTTCCTTCATTTTTCTTCCTCTCTCTCTTGTGCACATCCCAATCCGTCCTCTCTTTCTTTCATTCTTAGTAATTTTTTGTTGTCTATTACTCCTTTGCTAGTCCGGGATGACTGAAAGAAAGATTTGTCACAAAGAAGGTAAAACTCGTTTTATTTGGTTTGACTGAAGTTTTTTTTTTCCATTTTGAATTGTTTTGCAAGTACACTTCACGGGATTTTGAATAATTTAGAGTGGAAGAGAAATTCATGAATAGATTGGAATTGAAATATCATTTGATTGATAGTGAGAAAGAGACTCTCAAGAACTTTCAATTTTAGAAGTAATTGCCTTGTGTTAATCTTTGTTTATCGGTTTTCTTATATGTTTAATTGATTGAAATTCAGGTTTGATTTTTCCAGTTTGTTCACACAAATTATTGTATTTTGTAATTTGGCTT
This sequence comes from Pyrus communis, assembly GCF_963583255.1. Classification (NCBI taxonomy): domain Eukaryota; kingdom Viridiplantae; phylum Streptophyta; class Magnoliopsida; order Rosales; family Rosaceae; genus Pyrus; species Pyrus communis. The sequence continues at coordinate 17,342,920 of NC_084810.1, read as the reverse complement.
TGTTGTTCATTACATTTTCTTTTCTGTTTTTATATAGGCTCATGTGCTACTGCAACATAAGAAGATAGACTCAGAGATCTGGTCTACAAAGCTCGAGATTGAAAGAATGGAGAAGATTGAAGGAAGAAAATGTCTTTTCATGTTTTTCTTTTTTTAAATTTATGTTGTTCTGAGATCTGGAAAGATGAAGATGAACCATGCTGGGTTTAAATATTTTGAATGATTCAAAACCAATAACTGATGTTTGGGTGGATTAATACATTTACTATCTTGTGGGGTTTTTTTTTTTATATAAATGAAAGTATTAGGAGTGGATGTATTTATTCGCTCGATTTATGTTTTTTTATATAATTAAAAAGTATTAGGGGCAAATGCTTCTACCTGTAATTATGTGTGTTAATAAAACTTGCCCACATGGCAACAAAAACAATAGGGACAGAAATTTGACTTTTTTTGCATCAAATAACAATAACAACGACCATTTTAGGCGCGAAACTACTTTCAACCACACCTTGTTACTAGTTGCGATTTTTTTTCTATATATTTGCCCCTAGTGGGGGTTTTTAAAGGCAAATATTTCTACAATTATTAATTCGATTTCTTGTAGTGAGCCTTGTACTAGCTTTTAAAGTAATGGAAGCTCTCTTCTTGACCAAAAGAAAAAAAAAATACATACATAGAAAAATTTAGAGTGCATACTAAGAATTTTAGAACGTCAATAATAACATCCTTAAATTTCCTGTAATACAACATGGATAGTGTTATTAACACACTTATTTTTGCCTCCATACATCCTTGTTGATTTAGAGTAGGATCTCTCCCCTCCTATTAGGCCATCTCCAACCGAAGGGTTCAGAGGGCCAGAGGGCCGAAAATAGCCCGAAAACCGTCTCCAACCGAGGGCTAGGCCAAAGGGCTCGTGGAATTTGATAGGGCCCCACGAAATCTGAAAAGGCTAGAAGGCTACTGCAAACAGCCAACCAGCCATCCTGAGGCTGGCCAGAAAACTGATTAATAACCTACAGGGATTCTTAAAAAGAATTTTGAATCCAACGGCTAGCTGACGTCAATTTTTAAAAAATTCTATCCTTCAATTTTTTTAATAATTTTGAAATGACCTCGTCTGCAATGAAAGGTCGGGCTTGGACCCGAAAAGAAGATGAAGCTCTTTGCAAGGCTTATAGATGGGTGTCTGAAGATAGTGTGAGGGGGAATTGTCAAACAAATGATGGTGTTTAGACTCGTGTGTCCAAAAAATACTTAGAGTTCTATGAAGGCACCACTCCAGTGAATATTCGAAACCACGAGAGTTGTTCTTCAAGATAGAAGAAACATCTTCATCCAAGTTTGAACAAATGGCATCAAGCATTGTTAGCAGCCACAAGTAAACATGAAAGCAGCGCTAATTACTACGACGAAGTAAGTGTTTTCACAATTTATTTTAAATATTTAATTATATTACATTTAATTTCATAAATTAATTTACTTTATTTTTTTTTCTAGGTACGCCAAGCGGAGGAATTGTATATGGAGAGCAGCTCGAAACCCTTTTAGTTTCACAGTTGTTGGGAAATTTGTAAAGGGTGGGTGTTATTTGAAGATCCACCGTAGAGAGCTCCTACGCCGGTGTTTGGAATTGAATCCTCAGTTGCAGATATAGATGAAGATGGATCTCCAACCATTCAACAAATAAGGGTAGAAAAATCATCTTGGGGTGAAGGTTCCATACATAGGGTTATGGGATGAAACAAGGCGCAAAGGTTGAAGGAAAAGGGTAAGGCAAATGATGATTACGCCGCTCAACATGAAGTGGTGGCCTCATTGCTATTATTAGGCGGAAGAAAGGAAGTGTAGGCATGAAGAACGGGCCAAACAAATACAAGAAGAGATTGATGATAAGAATATGGAAATGAACACTTCGAATTACACTCCAATGAGTAAGGCCTATTTTGATAGGAAAAAAAAAGAAATTATGAGCAGACGGCAGTTGTTTACCTCTAACTATACTCCTACGATGGCGGATGATGAAGATGACGTTGATTATGGATATTAAATTTAAGTTGTAGTTTTTAAATTTAAGTTAATGTTGTTTTCGAATTTAATTTGTCGTTTTTAAATTTTAGTTGTAGTTTTTAAATTTAAGTTGTTGTAGTTTTTAAATTTAAATAATAAATTATGTTTAGCCCTATGGCCCTCGGTTGGAGACGATTTTTTGTGACAGGGCTAAAACTGATAGGTTGATAGGGATGCTTAGTGTGTGAGATTGAATGACATGTGTCTTATTGTAATTGGTTGGGATATAGAGTTAGTTAGAATTGTTGATATTGGTATAAACTATAAATACCATATTGGAATGTAATTATATACATTGAGAAATAGAAAATACAAAGTGTGAAAATTCGTTTCTCTCTAGTTTAACACACACACACTCTCTCTCTCTCTCTACATTTGCTTTCTCCAATACATCATTGTTGACATGGTATCATCGCCGATCGTGGCTACCGCCATTGATTGACGACCTGGTTGCTTCCACTCGTCTAGTTGCTTGTTTACTAGTGTTGTCGTTTCTTTGCTCTGTTCGTCGATGTTGCTAAGTCGGTGGTCGTTTGATTCACGTTGGTGCTAAAACCCTAAGATTTGGGGGGTTTTTGCTGCACAATTGCGTGCTTACTTTGGTGTTCATTGTTGTCGATTGCAAGGTGTCTCTTCTTTCATCTTCTATCTGTTCACTGTGATTTTTATTCTTCGATTTGATTTTGTGTTCAAGATTCACTGTTCTTCTGTGGTTCTTGACTCCGTGCTGTTGAAGTATTGATTCTTGTTGTCTTTTGCTTCACTTCTGCGATTTCTTAGTGGTTAAGAAACTTGATTGTTTACAATGGTAAACCCTAATCAATTAGTTCTTACTCAATCTCCGATTTCTTCGTTAATTCCAAGTGTGGGTAATCAAGTGACAGTGAAATTAAATGATTCTAACTATGTTACCTGGAGCTTTCAACTAGATCTTCTCTTGGAAGGAAATGGCATCCTTGGGTTCATTAATGGCTTAATTCTCTATCCTTCGAAAACTGGAGAAGACAAATCTGTGGATGGTCTCTTATTGCTACTACTTTATCACCTTCTGCTTTATCTTGTCTAATTGGTTGTCAGAGTTCTAAGGAAATGTCGGATAATCTTCGTAAGAGATTTGCTAGTATCACTCGCACTAGTATTGTGCAAATGAAGATAGATCTACAGAACATTAAAAATGGGCCTGAGTCTATTGACAAATATCTTCAACAAATCAAAGACTTTAGAGACCAATTGGCTTTTATTGGAGTTACTATCTCTGATGAGGACATTGCTATTGTGGCTTTAAAAGGTCTCCCCTCTAAATACAACACTATAAAAGTTGTAATTCGTGGCAGGGAGAGTTTAGTGTCTCTCAAGGAACGTAGATCTCAATTGAAGGCTGAAGAGTCCACACTTGTTGAAAAGAAAATTCCCTTAATGTCTACTATGTATGCTCAGGGAGCTCATGCTCAATATGATCAAGGCCAATCGTCTGGTTTTGTTGGGATGTAAGTTGGCTATTCTTTGGGGTATTCTCAGATGACTATACCTGGATTCTCCCTTTTACCAATGCCTGGATATCATCATCAAATGCCTGTTTAGATGACTATGCCTGCTTATCAACCATTTGCTTTTCCTTCTCAGTATGTCTCTGGTTCCTTTAACAACTTCGAGGTAATAATTTCAGGTCCAAAGGAAAGGGTAAAAAGTTTTACTCCGGTCATCAGCCTTCCCTGCAATATCAGTATGGGGCTAATATTCTTCATAATGTTCCTTCTGTTGCATCACACCTTAGTTCAGCTTACAACCCATTACAAATTTGTCAAATTTGTGACAAGAAAGGTCATTCAGCTCTTAACTGTTTTCAGAATGGTTGTCAGATTTGTCACAGAAAAGGACACACTGCAGCTACATGTTTTAACAGAAATGCTACTAGTTCTCCACAATTTCCTATGACTGGTTCTTCTTCACAGTATCTTTCTTATATTGGGAACTCACCTAGCTATTACTCTTCCGGACCTCCTCAATTTCAGCAAGCTCCACAATTTCAGCATGTTGGAAATGTGCCCTAAAACCAATCATATGATGATACTTTATGGACATTTCACATGTTAAACTAATCTAGTTTAATATTAAGGGCAAACATTATTGTTTGAGCCGTCTCATATAAATGTTATATGCTTAAACGATAAGTCCAAGGAATATGTGATTGGAAGAATGCGATCTAAAGAAGTTAGATTCATGAGACCATTCTTTCGTTGACACATCCTAAACGTTCCTGATCATAGGATTGTCAATTGGGCATTGACAGTCCGTTAAGATCAGTACGTGCTATGTCTTCTCTCAGGGAGAGTGACTAGTCTCGAGTCATTGGTGTGTGTGACATCAAGACAAGTACGTAGGTGCTCAATAGAGAATGTGTTCACTAAACACGATCAACGAAGAGTTCTCATATTCATGTCACATGAGAACTCATGGTTGGGATAATGCAAATTAGTCTTTTGACCTGAGGCATCACAGTTGTCTTGTGGTTAGGTCCTTAATCTTTGATTATGTCAAAGTCACTCCATCAGGAGGGTGTCCACGGCATCGTTGGGGTTAAGCCACTTAGCCATGGAGGCAAGTGAATGCGCAACAAGGGATCTCTAACCTTCAAACTGTTTGAGGGAGAATACTCTATGATATGATTAAGAATCTTTGGCCAAAGTATGAATGAGATTTAGGAATGTGTTCCAAATCACATTCAAGGTAATCATATAAGCACAAGACTCACATTGGATAGTAGACATGAATAAACTATCAAACCAAACAATGTGGTCAAGAGTATTGTATTAGAGAAAGACCGTATTGCATTTGTAATCCTAAAACTGAATAGGTTCTCTACCTCTTCTGATTAGCTTGGGTAACCATGACATGCTGCTAGGCGTCAACCATGGTTTGTGGAAGCCCTAAAAGTGTATTATCACTAACGGGAGAATTGAAAGTAAGTTTCAATTCACAATCGATTTGAAAGAGTTTGAATCGCCCACTGCCTCGCTAAAAGGAACCTAATGGATCGTACACCGTGTAAGGTAGAGATTGAAGATTCAACGAAGATGAGTAAGAATAATTAAATGGTTTAATTATTTATGGCAAGGATTAATTAATATGTTAATTAATCAAACGAATAAGTTCGTCAAAGACCTCGGGATAGTTTTGGACCTTAAGGCCCAATGGGCTTCGAACGTCAAGTCCATTGACTTAAGTTGTATGACAACTTAATGAATAATGATTCACAAAGGCCCAAATAGCCCAATAAATCCCCTTAGGCCGGCCATTTAGAGGAGGGTAGTGAACTTGGCTTAATTGCAAGTTTGCCACTCCATTCTGAGGTGGTATAAAGATATCTTTATAGCCATTTCATCCTAAGGGTTTTCTTAGGAGTAAAGATGAGAACACAAACCTCCCTTTGCTCTCAAAGAGGCCGGCCACCTTGGAGGGATCATCTAGCAATCAAACTCCTCCAAGGTCACTCATTTCTTTTACAATATGCCTTGGTGTGGAGACTTAGAGGTTCTCAATTTTGGGAACTTGGAGAAACCTTTTCATCCATCCAAATCCATGGATCTAAGATGCAAGGAATGAAGGCCCTCTCTTTGGCTGATTAGCCTTTGCTTATGCAAAGAGGAATCTACAAAGGTATTGATTTCTCAACTCACTTTGTTTTGAGTTGAGTCTTGGTTCACCTATCTACTAGGCTTTGAAGTTCATGGGTTAAGTTTTGTTTTTGAGTGCATATAAACATGATTCCGCCTTTTAATTGTTAATTGCATGTTGTTGATGTTGCTCAAATGAACTTGTTTTTCACAAATCTTCCTTCACAGCCTTCTCAACCAGTTGCTATGCCAGCCAAGGCAAACTTATTTGTTAATGCATCTCAACAAGGGTTTTGGCTGCTTGATTCAGGTGCCACCAACCATATAACTTCTGATATCACTAATCTTCAAGCTGCAACTCCTTATCCATCACATGAGACAGTCACTGGTGCTAATGGTGAAGGTTTGAGTATTGTTTATATTGGCAACACTTCATTTCCTACCCAATCACATACTTTTCACCTTAATTCAGTATTACATGTCCCTCAATTGTCTCAAGATTTGTTATCTATGTATCAATTGTGTAAATATAATACATGTCGATGTATTGTTAATGAGTATTCCATCTGTACACAGGACAAGGTCATAGGGAAAATGTTATACCAAGCATTGAGTAACAATGATGTCTACCTAATTTCAGTTCTCAAGTCTTCCCGATCAAGAAGTCATGCTCCAACTACTTTTTTGGGTCAAAATGTGTCCTCTGAACTCTGGCATTGTAGGGTAGGGCATCCTACAAATGCTATTACTACTGCAGCACTTAGGAATTCCTCCATTTCTGTTTCTTGTAATAAAGACTCCACTACTTGTATTCTTTACTTACAAGGCAAATTTTCCAAATTACCATTCCCTACTAGTGCTTCAAAATCAGTTTCTCCTTTTGAAGTCATCCACTCTGATGTATGGGGTCCTACTCCAGTAACATCTTTAGAATGGTTTAGGTATTATGTGTCATTTGTTGATGAATGTACAAGATATACATGTGTTTTCCTTATTATCAATAAAGCTGCAATTTTATTTGTCTTTGCTCAGTTTGTTGCTTATGTTCAAACCCAATTTAGTACTCATGTCAAAATACTCCAGAGTGATGGTGGAGGTGAATACGTGGGTTTAGCTTTTAAAGCCTTTCTTAGAGATAAAGGTATTGTTCATCAAATGTCTTGTCCATGCACCCCAGAACAAAATGGGTTAGCTAAGAGGAAAAATAGGCATTTGTTGGAAACTGCTATTACCTTCCTAAAAAAAGCATCTTTATCTTCTCATTTCTGGTTCCATGCGTGTGCCACTGTTTCATATCTAATCAATATGATGCCTACTTTTGTTCTTCACATGCAATCTCCATTTGTCCTCCTGTTTAAATCCCCTCCTAAATTAGATCACTTGAGAGTTTTTGGGTGTGCTTGTTATCTTTCCATGAGACCATAAAGGAGCAACAAATTAGATCCCAAAACTACAGCATGTATTTTTTTGGGGTATACTTTACAGTACAAGGGGTATATCTATTTTTATCTCAAAACAAATAAACTTATTGTGTCTCGACATATTATGTTTGATGAATATAGTTTTCCTGGTTCACAATTGTCCTCATCTCCTTCCAAAAGTGCTGCTTCATCCACCTCACATGCATTTAAACTTGTGGTGCATCCCAATACCTTTACACATTCTTTGGTTATTCCTATACCACTGCCTCAAGTGTCAACATTATTGCCCTCTGGACATTCAACTCCTATTGTTACTCAGTCCTGTTCTGCATCAACAGATAACACTTGTGGCCTTGTCTCTCTTCAAGCTCCATTCAGTTCCAGTGCATCTACTCAGTCACAGTCTCTTAGTAATACAGAGCTACATCCTGATGTTACTTCTTCTCAAGTTGATACTCTACAATATGTGCCAGTCTCTACACTCAATACACATTCTATGCAAACTAGATCAAAGTCTGGTATTGTAAAGAATAAAGCTTTTTCAGTCACTATTGCTGATGATCCTTCTCTTACAAAGCCTAAAACTTTTTTAGCTACTTCTAAGTTTGTGCACTGGCAAGATGCAATGAAAGAAGAACTGCAAGCTTTGGTTCAATAACATACTTGGTCACTTGTTCCTCTTCCCCCAAACAAAAATCTTGTAGGCTATAAGTGGATTTACAAGATTAAAAAGAACTCTGATGGCTCTGTAGCTAGGTACAAAGCTAGATTAGTTGCCAAAGGGTTTTCTCAGGAAGCTGGGTTGGATTACTATGAGACTTTTAGTCCAGTTATGAAACCTACTACTATGAGGTTGTGACACACCCCGACCAAAATCAAGGCGTGTTGGCCGTCACGTGAGGGTGACGTAGCCATATGCACAGTGCGGAAGCAATATTAACATAAGAAATGCGAATAAATAAAAACCAAACTAACTAGAGCACTAACTAAGAACAAGTGCAAGATGAAAGTAAGTGTGAATTCACAACCAAAGCATAAGTAGCCTAAGTGCAGTCCAGCAGGACAAATACTAATTATACAACACCAAAAGTAATCCTACAATGGTGATAATCTGTCAGATATGCCGTGGATTCCTCGCAAGCCACCAAGAAACACTCCTAACTAGAACCTGAAGGGGCGCAAAACAGAAAGTGTGAGTGGGCAAAAACAAAGCTTTTCAAACTCATTTCATTTCTCAAAAGTTTTAGCCCCTCGCCGTAAAACCTGTATAATTTCCCATAAAATATAATATATGCTATATCAGAAATCATGCTCAAGATGAAAATCCATAGAAATATACCATGCCAAAGTATCACAATGAAATGTTATAAGTAATCCAGTTAAAATATGTCAATGTCAGATATCATATCAGCCGGATCCAACTAACGTGACATGCATGGCTGAGTCTACAGCTCATAACCAATCTTAATCATATCAAATCCTGCACATGAGTCGGAACCACCTAAAGTGGTCTGTACGACAGGACTAGGTGTAAAATAATTATGCTCTAGTGCTACGATCACGTGAAGACTGTACGAATAATCGTGGGTCACCTACGAGTCGAAACCACCTATAGTGGTCTGTACGATAGGACTGTGCACCTAACTTGGATCCAAGGTGAGCATATGGTGCGGGAGATGAACATCACGTGAAGGACTGTGCCCTAATTATGGGCGGGAGCACTAACACCAGGGTGCAGGTTTATGAGCTCTCAATGCATTACATTATATCTCGTATAACTAAAGCAATCTCATATATTTAATTTATGAACTTACCTGGCACTTACCTGTGCGTCCGCATCACTAATCATAAATATATGCAACTACTAATGCATAAATAAAATAGGCAAATACTTTGCATGGCATTTCAAAACGTATAATCATTCAATTTCATTTTCTGGGAAAAATCTCAAGTATATAGGTATATACGGAAAACCAAAAGCGCACTCACTGGTATGTGGAAGGGTCGTAGTCCCCGAGCCTCGATTGACTGTGCTCGTCCTGAGGATAGGTCTCACCTATATGCGAAACAACTACAAAAACGTTAATTTAAAGCACATAACCAAAACTAGGTAATAACTTCTCATACATTGCTCAAATGAGGTGTTTGAATATACCAACGTGATCTACTCAACATCACGAACATCCCCATAGTTTTAAAATAATTTTTGGACGTTCCACGTGCCACCACACGCCGGCCAAGGCACGACCAGACATGCCCCCACGCGCTGCCACGTGCCTGGCATGCCTAACGGATTCCCTAACGACATTAGGGAATATTCCGTTAAAATTCAGAATATGCCGTTAAAGTTACCTGATGGCGTCGGAATATTCTCCTTCTTCTTCCTTGGTTCGCCTAAGTCCGACACTGGTCACAGGTGCGATCGCCGCAAATTGGAAAAAACTTCTAAACGTTATAACTCGTTCGTTTCTTCACTAAAATTCATGAAATCTAAACCAAAATGAAGCTTATGATGAGAAGAACATAATCATACCACTTTAGGGACCTAAAACCAAAGGAAAGTTGCCTGAAAAACCTTCGATATTCCGGCCAAACCTGCAACTCACTAAACCTGGGCTTCCCAACGTCTAAATCACTTCAAAATTACTCCCCGAGCTTTGTGAAGATGTTTTAAGGCTCCCTATAACCTTAAAACTCCTTGAAAACTTCACGATCACGAGTGCATAAACAGTACCTAAAATCGGAGCTCGCGAGAAACTAGGGTTTTCGAAGGTTTCACATCCAACCAAAGGTATGGATGAGTTCCTGGGCTTGCTTGGGATTCAAGTCATCATATGCAGATTTTTCTCTCTTTGTCAAGTTTGTTGGTACTAAAGTGGTTGTCATTCTTCTTTATGTTGATGACATCATACTCATAGGAAGTTGTGACAGTTTGGTTCAATCTATGATTGCTCAACTCACTCAGGAGTTTGATATGAAGGATTTAGGTCCATTACACTTCTTCCTTGGACTGCAAATTAAGTATCAGTCACAAGGGTTGTTTGTTCATCAAACCAAGTACATCAAGGAAATTCTACAAAAAGCTAATATGCTTGATTGTAAGCCATGTCATACTCTCTGTCATCCTAATCAAAAGCTTTTAAATCATGGCAGCAATCATGTTGCCAATCCTAGATATTATCGAAGTCTGGTGGGTGCTCTGCAATACTTAACATTCACTCTCAACCTGATATAGCCTTCTCTGTTAATCAGGTTTGTCAATATATGCATTCTCTTCTTGAACAACATTTTGCTGCAGTTAAAAGGATCTTAAGATATCTCAAAGGCTTAATGCACTTGGGGTTGTGTTTTACATCTGGTCCTATGTCTTTAAGAGCCTACACAAGTGCAGATTGGGCTGGTGATCCCAATGACAGGCAATCCACTACCGGCTTTGTGATTTTTCTGGGTTCAAATCTTGTTTCTTGGAGTTCCAAAAAGCAACATACTATCAATCGATCTTCTACAGAGGCAGAGTATCGGGCAATGGCTACTACCACAACTGAAGTGGTATAGATTCAACAGTTACTCAAGGATTTACATGTTCCTTGTGCTGATACACCGTTGCTGCATTGTGACAACATTTCAGCCATGGCTCTTGCTATAAATCCTGTTTTACATTCTAAAGCTAAGTATATTGAAGTTGATTGTCACTTTGTTCGAGAAAGGGTTCAAAATGGATCTATTCAGTTACAGTTTGTAGCTTCTGTTGAGCAATATGCCGATATTTTGACAAAGGGCTTGTGTTCTCCACATTTCAATTCTTTATGTTCCAATCTCATGCTTGGATGCTCCTCGCATGGGATTGAGGGAGGATGATAGGTTGATAGATATGCTTAGTGTGTAAAATTGAGAAATAGAAAATACAAAGTGTGAAAATTTGTTTCTCTCTAGTTTAACACTTTCTCTCTCTACATTTGCTTTCTGCAATACATCATTGTTGACAAAAATGAGCTCTTTGGCCCTTTGTCCCTCGGTTGGAGACGGAGGCAAATATGGTCATATACTGTTCATTAAAATATTAATATCTTGAAGGGTCAGAGGGCTAAAACGAGCCATTTGGCCAGCCCTCGGTTCGAGATGGCCTTATGATCTCCTTTCCTCTCTTCCTCTCAAAGTTTTCTTTTTGTCTTATTATCTCATAAAAAAATAAATTGAAAAAAAAATATAGGATGTTGACGCAGCTTAGTCGTAATTATTCAAGTAAAAGAGGAGAAAAAGGGAGAGAGATTATGAGGAGAGAGAATCATGTTCCTATTGACTAAGAGCATCTCCAAATGAGATGTCAAATTGTCCAAATCAGCAATAACGGTAACAAGACAGCATTAATGTTTTCCAACTGAGAAGCCAAATCTGATGTGGCATGACATGAATTGACATCTCTCCCCCTTACTGCCAAATTTGACAACATCTTCATATTTTTTAAATTAATTATTAAATAATTATTATTAATTTTTTATTGGTTTAAAGCATTATCCTTTTGTTTATTTTCATTCTCAATGCAAAGAAAATACATGTGAATTATTATTTTATGTTTAAAATTTGACATATAGGTTAGAGAGGAAAAGTTTAAAGATGTCAAACTGCTACATAAGCCTTCAAATTTAAATTTTAGGTTTAAAATTTGACATTTCCTTTAAAGATGGTTTAAAGAATGCTAAAAGACATCGATTTTTTAAACCAAATTTATAAACAAAATAATATAATTATTAATAATTAAATTATTACTTAACCGTTGATTAACGTGTTTATTTTTTATTGATCTAAACAATTTGAAATTTTAGTCTGGCCAACGTGGTCTTATTTTGAGAAGAGGATGCATGGTCTAGGTAAAATGATGTGGTATGATAAATCAGGTCTAAAATTTAGGCTTACGAGCCATGGGCAGTATGATTTAGCTTTACTTGGAAACCGTATCCGTCAACACTGACAACACCCACACACCGTCAGATAAATATAAAAATTTAAAGCCCTCTCTGACATACCTCAGCTGGCACCCCGCTGTCTCCAATAAACCTGTCTGTCCCTTCTCCTTCCCCACTCTGACAATTCGTATTCCCGCCTTTTCCCCCCTTCCATTCTTTCTATTCCTTAAATTATTTAACCTTTCCCACCTTTTCATACTTTCAGCTGTTTTTCCAATTCATCTTTTTTTATGTAAATACGCTCCAATTATTATTTACTACTTCTCAATACAAAACTAAATTAAAAATTCGAAAACCTATATTATTCAAATATAAAAAAATACAAAAACAAGACCACCATCGCAGGCACTGCACGAGACACACAAGACGTATTTATTGTCACACATGGATAATACTCTATAGTTTTACTTGAGTTTCGAACCCCACACCTACGAAAAAATAAATTATTCATTCAAAATGATTGGTGCGTTATTTAAGCAAAATTACAAAATTATCCATAAATCTCATAAAACTAAAATGAAAATAACTAAATCAATAAAGAATGGGTGTTTTATTTTTTACTTTTTCTATTTTTAATAATTAAATTTATTTACAGTATTTGTTTCGGGTACATGTACATGAGTATTAACCGTACTACGCTGCCATCTTCCGGCCAACCGCATACCAACCACGTGGAACTCGCCACCTCACATTCGTGGGTCCCACCCACCTCGCAATCTATAAAAAATATCCGTCTGTCTTCCGGTACACCACTTGCCAAGCGCATCCATTGGCTGGCAGGCTGTTTCAGTTCTCTCAAAATTCCAATCGTCCACGCGTCGTTGCGTCACTGGTTCGAAACCCTTGACCGCCGGTGTGACCTGGCCAGCTTTGTCGCCAGAGCGGAAAGAACGTTCCACGTGGCGTCGCCTTCGTGGACCCGGTCGTTGAACAGTAGGGCACCTCGAACGCGCGGGTCCCGCAACTTCTTTTGAATGGAAGTCAAGTTGGTCGCCGCCACGTGTTCGAGTATCTCCGCCAATTTTCCCACGTCCTTCTCCGCGACGTTCACCGATATCTCCGCCCATGGAACGACGTTGTCGAACGGCAACCGGATCCCGTCAGCTATGATCACCGGCACGCAGCCCAAAGCGACTGATTCTACCAGCCTCGGACTCCACGGGGCCCACCCTAGAGGACACAGACAAAATTTCGACCGCGCGATTTCCGATTGGTAACCGGCGAACCGCTGCCTCTGCAGGTAAAACCTCCGGTCGCCGTTGTACTTCCGCCATAGCTCCGTCCTCACCCGCCTTCAAAAATAATACACCAAGGGCATATCAGTAAATTTAAACGAAAATCTAACAATTAAGACTCTGATATGTCGATTTACTTGATTAATTACTAAACAATTATTACTTGCTGTAAAATCGGCCGCTGACGTTCTTGGGGTGGACCTCCATCTTCCCTCGGAAGAAGGCGAAGATATCCCGTCGGCCGGTTATCGGAAAGTTTTCCAGCGTCGCCCGTACTTTTTCCGGGGAGACGTACGGCGGAATGACCACATTCTCTACCTCTTGACATGGGTGGTGATGCGTCACGCCGAACGTCTGCAATACGATCGAGTTCTTCAAAAATCCGGGTATCCCATCCGAAATCGCCACGTCCTCCTGAGGAAACGCGAAGCCAGACAACGTTGTCAAAAACCCAGAAAACCCGAAAAAAGCAAAAGCGGTTTTTTTTTCCTGGGAGGCTACGTAATTAATTACCATGGTGTGGAAGCAAGAACCGAAATCGTGGGCGGCGACGAAGACGTGATCGGCGCCGTGCGTCCGTTCCCAAAACGGGTATTCCGCCCGGACTAAGTCAATCGCGGAGGCAATGAGATTTCGGGCGTGGCCGATCGCCGGGAAGCCATTGACGGTGCTGAAGTTACAGGACACGTAGACAGGGACGAAGAAGAAGTCCGCTTCATAGGGGTCAACGGTCAACGCGTCGCTGGTCAGCAGGGCCCGGTGAATGGCAACCTCGGAGGCGAACAGGTGGGAGCTGCACCTCTCATTTTTTAGCCAATCCGTGTTGTATTTCGGTGGCAAATCGTAGACGTAAACCCTTAATCCGTCGAACAATGTGCCTGAACAAAAACATGAACAATGCATCAGAAACTACAAATTCGTCAAATGTATCAAACATTAGAAAAAAGTAAAACATGGGTTTTGTTCCTCGCACCTTGTTTTGTTGCGTTGTTAATGGTGGCGGATTCGATAAGGGCGCGGGCGGCGAAGGTGGAGAAATGGGTTGTGGAGAGGGAGGTGGTGGGTTTGTTTTGTTCTTCGTTGTGGTTGCTGATGAGGAAGGAGCTGAAGAAGTAGAGGGAGAGGGAGAGCCAGAGGACCCATTTGCAATATCTGTAAAAGAAGTTCTTTTTTTCCAATTGGGGAACTAGTCTTCCTCCATTTTTGGTGGTGGGCAGGAGCTTCATCCTGACATAGAAGCCTCTGGCTCTTGGGGCTCTCTTGATCTGCTGCAGCTCCACCATCGCATTTAAAAACCCAGAAAATATTCAAGTTCTGATGTGAAAAAATGGAAGGGTTTAAGTGGTTGGGAGAGGGCTTTCGGTTCTTGGTGTGGTGATGAGTGGAAACGAAGGAATAGTGATGGGATTGGGAGATTAGTAGTGGGTTTGTTGGCGTTTCGTTTTTGGAATTGGACTAAAAAAAAAACAACCAAAGAAACAATAAGGGGAAAGTTCAAATCTTTGATGAATAATTGGAATTAAAAAATCGAAACAATGATAAAATAAAAATAAAGAATTAATTATGGTGGGTGTGTGGCGTTGCAGACAGGGATCAGAGAGGAAGAGCTGGGTTTCAGGGGGTCACATGGTGGAAGAAGAGCAGAAGAATGGACCTCGGCGATGGTCTCGGTACGCAATAAAATGCTCTACTTAATTCATTTTGGTTGCCAGGTCAAATGACGATATTGCCCTCCGTTTTGTGTACCTCAAAACTTGCACACTTTTTAACTTGTGCTGTAGCTATGTTTTGTTTTCTCACGTGTTATCCGATAATCCAGTCTGTAAGCATCTATTTAATCACCCTTATCAAGGACTCCCCGTTCATTAGGTTAATCAGTTTAGGCATATCCTCGATGGTGCCTTATCTCGAGAAACAAACAGACATGACATTCCGTTGAAAAATACACACTTAAATTGAACACAATGTCAATTATAGAATTTTTTTTTTTTTTTTTTTTTTTTTACAAATATCGTATTATTAAAACAGAACGCTTTCTAATTGAAGGGGGAATTTTGGAGAATAAGTTGAGGTTGGAAAAGTTTGATAACGTGGAAGCATTGAAAAAGAAACATTTTAGGGCAAAATGGAGCACTTGATAAAGTAGCTTTGAAAGGTGATAATGGTGAGGGAGCTTGCAAAGGTATTAAATATGAGATGAAAAGAGAAGGAAAAACTAGTTATGAAAACCAGGATGGAATATGAGAGTGCCAGAAAATCATTAAAATTGGAATACCATGGCAATTCTTTACATAATTAATAAACCATGCCAATGCCAAAGGAGGTTAGTGGTGGTTTGTGTTAATTTTCTACCACAAGTTCTATGCGGATTTGCTAACAATTACCCATTCCGTTCGGGTCACGGTTGGAAAAGTATTCTATGGATGAATGGTTAGTGCACTACATGAAAATTGACTTTTCTTTTTCTTTTTGTTGTTTGAAATTTTAAGCACGCTAGAAAATACTACGCATTAAATAATAATCATATCGCATAAAAATTGATAACATATTAAAATAACGGCCAAACCAACCAAATGATTTGGCTCAGATTTTGAATAATATTAAGTTTACTACATATTTGTATCATCTTTCAAATAGAAGTAGGACACATAACACATGTGAGTTCAATCAGTATTAGATAAATATTACAAATATGTGGTATGAGTAGCATTTTTGTAAGATTTTATACTGAACAACGGTAATCCTAAGTTGAATCACAAATTGCCAAAACACGTATGCTCATTTTATTTATTTTTATTTTTGCACACTTATATTTTTTTTTTATTGATTATCATAAATAATTTTTTTTTAAAATAAATGATATTATTTGTACTAAGGAGAGAGGATGAGCTTAGCCTCACAATGGGTCAGCAATAATGTAGTTCAAATTCGCCTTTAGCGATAAGCGAACATAAAACGTTTCACTTACAAGTGAAAAAAAATATTATTAGACAATAGTACTAGGTGGTTATCGTAAACTATTAACATGTTTATTTATACGACTCAAACGTTGGAATTACAAGTCTTTCTAATATTCGTTCTCAGCTATGTTTTTCGAAGGAAAGCCTTCAAACTTGAAGAAACAAGAGCTTGCAAAGCGGTAGCTTTCTTATTGCCTAATTCATCAACCATGTTATTGATCAATGCATTCGTCTAATAATGCTTGATGCTTTTATCTATTATCTACTTGATGCCTCATGTTTAAGCATGCTTTGCATGGTGCCCATCTAAACTAAGGGTTTCCTTCCGGCATGCTGGGTCATTCATGAGGAATATCATGTATTCTTCTAATTAATTCACATATGTCGTATGAACCCACCGCCATCTTTGATTAAATGTTACACCGCAACATATAGCCCACACACTTCATCACTTCATGCCCTACCTTTAATAACCATTGACACAAAATAAAAAAGACACCTAATTTTCACACACTATTTTGTTTTTTCACAATTTTTTTTGGGATTGCTATTAGCACTCCGAAAATTTCATTCTACACTCCTCACAAGTGTATTTTTCTTTCAAATTATAGAAAGTTTGGAGTGCCAAATGAGATTTTTGGAGTACTAACAATTCTTTTTTTTTTTTATTGCCTTGTGTTTCACCTCACCAAGGTTGGCGTTCTACTGCTAGCAGTTTTCGTTGATACGTGATCCATAAATTCCTACGTAAATTTATATCGTGACACCTGACAGTTAAGTGCTACACATAAGTCCTTTCAACTTAAAGTTATGAGTACACACACTGACGTTGATGAGAATAACCAAAATTTCCTTGAACTTTCATTAACCAAAACAAACGATACTAATTAAAAGTGTGCGAAAAACTAAATAAAAAAAATGTATGACTATCATTTCTCGTCAACAAAACTCAGTCGGTTTTGATCGAGACTGGAGTTCCACCATCTCGTGCACGGCAAGCTGCCAAGCTGTGGGCTCGAAATTTGGTTACGCGCACTAGCAAAAAGAAAGCTAATAATGAATAGAAAAGAAAAAAAAAAAATAGATGAAAACGAACTAAAAATGCAGCAACATAATTATGTCGTATTTGAATAGAGGATTAGGACCAGTCCCAATAAAAATTGGATAATTTGGCGTCATAATACTCCATTAATTATGCAGATTACTTGTGTAAGTTGCTAAGCCACACTCCTCATTGGTATTGATTTCACTGAGCTTTCACAAGAAGTTGTTATCATTCAAGTGCTTAGTGGGCATACAACATACGTAAGGATGCAGCATAACCACATTTTGAAGAATTTAGAAGACACCTACCATTCGATACAAAAATAAAAGGATAATATTTCTCTCTAACAGGAAAAGTCTTCATCTCTTCGTAATGTACTATAACTTTGTTGTACACACCTCATGATCAGAACAACTTATTATTTTCTTTATCATCGTTAACTAAGCATATGTGTCAGAAAAGATCTAGAAAGTTATAGTAATAAATAGTATCCTTACGACAAACTGTCAATTTCTTTAAATGAGATCTATACCAAAGGACTTTTTTTAGATATCCTTTCTCGTAAAATAATTACAAAAGAAATGAATATTTTCAGTTATAACATTTGTACGGTAAAATAATGTGTCTGTAAGTTTTTTCTTTTGTTCAGAAAAATAAAATAAGTTAAAAACAACTCAATAAAACTGTCGTATCAGATCTATTGGGGACCCATAATCTTGTGGGATTTGGGTAACTGTCCAGCTTAAGCTAAGTTGGGTTTTAGATAAAAGTGGATGCTGTCTTTTTGGTACTTAATAATTAAGGAAAGGCATTTTGAAAATGGAGGCAACATAGAATATAATCTCGAGCTGTGCATGCATGATTTGGTGGAGGCTTTGCAAAACACAGTGAAAGATTCTGTGTTAGTCAAAAGTTTGCCTATAAAAAGATACAAAGCGTTCGTGTGATAGATTTGCATCGTCTGTATTTTTGTACCAAATAACAACTGGTCCACTTAGTTTTGTTAAGCAATGAGATGGAAAACGTCTATGTTGCTGCCTCATCGTATATAAGTGCTTTGCGCTTAGTATAATTTTATAAGTATTTGTTCTTAAATACTGGCTTAACTGGAGTTTTGATTTTTGAATTAAGGATTTGTGAGTATTGATTTTTAAATACGTCACAATGTGAGCAATGAACAAAAGGATCATCATGCATCCAAGAGTTTTGGGCTTAGTGTAATATCATTGCTCATGACATTTCTCTTATTCTTTTTAGTAACTTCGTTAGACCTTCTCTCATTTACTTTTAGATACCTTTATTTTGGATACAAAATGATCATTGCTTTAGAGTGTGGCAAGTTCAAGGAGTAAAACACCATTTGGATCAAAATTCAAAGACAAATGCTCCAAATTTCTCAATTTCCAAATAAATGCCCATAAATTGGTTAAAATCCAATATGTTACTGTTAGCCACGAGATAGGATTTTTTACTATAATTTAAACATTTGAGTTTCGAGCTCTGCAGCGTGAATTGCAAGATATACATTAACAGATACATATTTGGTTGTATCTTATCTTCCTTGTGCAAGGAAATGGTCATGTCTATTTTCTTCAAAGATTGGAAGTGTGAGGCAGGTGTACCCATGATGGTGGGTAACTATTCACTACCACCAATAATTATTTATAATTCAACAAAATACAAATACAAATACATAAACTATATAAAACACCATCAATGAATTAGGTCTTGAGACATTCTCCTCCTTGATCATATAGGGGACTCGGTGATCGATCATTCTCCGTCTTTGAGGACGGTAGGGCGAGGTACGTCGACAATAATAAGCGACTAGAACAGAAGAAGAGATTGGCTTCTCTAGGCCTACAAACTCATTTCCTTAGGCTATCTCCAACCGAAGGGCCTAGAGGGCCAGATAGCTTAAAATAGTCCTAAAACTGTCTCTAATTGAGGGTCAGGCCAAAAGGCCAAAGGGCCAAAGTCAGCTAGCGGTTTTTTTTTTTTTTTTTTTTTACAATTTTTTTTTGGGCCAAAAATTTAAAAAAAAAACATTTAATTGAGGCCCAGAAGGGTGATTGATTCTATGTGGGACAAATATAATGAGTGCCACACATGCAAATTTTTGCTTGCTCAATTCTCTCCCGATGTGGACAAATATAATGGGTGCTCCAAATATAAGCTTCCTATTAGAGATGGTAAATGTGCATTTAATTTAAGTTGTTATAGTTTTTAAATTTAAATAATATGTTTGAGCCTCGATTGGAGATGATTTTTTGTGACAGGGCTAAAACAAGTCACATGGCCCTTTGACTCTCGATTAGAGATGATAAGAAATATGGCCCAGCACTGTTCATTAAAATATTAATTTCTTGGAGTGCCAGAGGGCTAAAACGAGTCATTTGGCTAGCCTTCGGTTGGAGATGGCCTTAGCACACTGAAGACATTATTATCATTTTTGTTTTGTTTGTGCAAGCCCAAAGTTCTGCAGCCACACCCTTGCTAGAATTCGGCCTAAGTTATATAGTGGCATGGGCATCATCTCTACTATTATCTTAATGGGGAGTGCTAGCAATCTTGGCATTTGGATCTTTTCATTTCTTCAAATGACACGGCCATTTTTTATCCAAAAAATAAAACTTTTAATGCTTTTGGGTAGGAATTAATGACAAAAAATAAAAAATATA
The DNA here is from genome assembly GCF_963583255.1 of Pyrus communis. Lineage (NCBI taxonomy): Eukaryota > Viridiplantae > Streptophyta > Magnoliopsida > Rosales > Rosaceae > Pyrus > Pyrus communis. The sequence goes on along the minus strand of NC_084810.1, from coordinate 17,322,927 downwards.
ATTTTAAGCGCACTTAAGGCCTTATTTTTTTTGTGTGTACAAAATTGAAACATCCCATGTAAGTGAAAATGTCCAAATACAAAGGTTAGTGCAAAGGTTTCTAGCATTTCTAGGTAAATTATCCAATATTTTCACCTTGAACCAATTTAACTATTAGATTATGACACAAAATCAATTAGATCGAATAATGTGAAATTTAATAAACACATATTGAACAAATGAAAGAGACAAAAAAAAAAAAATATATATAAACACGAGTAAGTAGAAAGGAAAAAATAGGCAGAAATCATTTTCCTTTTGGAGTACATTTGAGATCGCAAATATAATCATTTATCTCATTATCCTCCAACTAGATTGTCAGGCTATCTAATTGGGCAAGAGCATGTAATAATAACTAAGAACTGAAAAGAAAATTTGTAGGACCAGTAAATGATTCCCTACATAAGTTTTGTTTGGAGTTTAGAATCATATGAGTATTATTTATGTGGTGGTGCAATTATGTGCTCATGACCATTTTGCAAGCTTTGAAAGATAAAAGTGCAAACTATTTTTCTTTCATTTTTTAGCTAAAATAGCTATTGAGAATGACAGAAATTCTCACTTTTTTCATTATGGTCTTTGTTTAGTAGAGATTTTTCATGGAATAATCAAAATAGTTGATGATGGACAAACTTAAAGACTACTTTTATCAAATTCAAATCTCAGTAACCAAAGTAAAGAGTTATACCAATCTCAATGATCATTCTGACTAAAATGTCTTCTTCTTTTTTCCCTTTATAAAAGATTGACAGTAATGTAAGGATGACAAATTTGCTGGACTACCTGGGTTTTGACATATAATTAAGTGAACTTAAATTTATAATTATAAACGGCAGATCATAAGTCCCAATCTTTCAATACGGATTATGACATTTCACCACCATAAGGTGAGCTTTTCCACTGAGTGACAAGAAGAAAACTACAATATGTTGAACAGTAATCTCTTGTATAAGAAAATATAACCCGTGAAATATCATAAATTAATTTTTCTAATATTGAAGAAGTGCCTAAGTTCAAATTCTTCCTCCCCTCCGTCCAATTGGATACAAAAATTAATGTCATCGATTAAGCACCCTCCACTAACGTTTTTGTTGTATTTTACCCCAATCTTAGATATCGTTCTCTTGAAGTGTTACATGATCAAACTTGTAAGACCGTCCAATAGAAAGTTGTCCATTATTATCACAATAAGTTTTAATTATGAATATATATATAGCTTATTCTTTGTAATATGTACCATAAATTTAAAATAACCTTTACATTTCAAAACATTCGTAAACCAGCTACTTAATACTACCATCTAGTGATACTTTCTTCATTATAAGTAAGATATCTTAGATTTTAATTTCTTAAATGACTAGTTTGACACCAATTTATTCTCTCACCTTGTAATATATATATAGTTTTATCTGTGTATCATTAAATCCTTGACATGAGAATTGACTGATTCCTAATCACTTAACAAACAATCTGTATTTATCAACTGCACCACGAATTAAACGTACTAACCACCCGATTAGGTTGTGACAAATAAACAATCACTTCAGGTGCACAAAGATTTTTACCAGGTGCTTGTTATCCCTCCCAAGCATCTCAAAAATTGTCACCATCGTTGTCTAGCTTTATATAAATGACCACACTGCATGCATTATTGGAGTGAGAGTGCAAATATTGCATGGATTAAAGTCAGAATAAAGACAAAGAGACTGTTGTTTTTTTTAGATTATCCCAATTTATGTGATGTTGGACTGTGTCAAAGATCTCACTGCCCTTTTTGCCAAGTTAAACATATCTCATAAGTAAAATATGCAATTTTATCGGATGTCCCCGAAGGCACGAGGAAAAAGATGCAATGGGGTAATGTAGCTTAGCTTGAGGCTAAATGTGCTGTACAAACTTTAAACATTTATTTCGATTCTATGATAATTCGATGAATTCTGCATACTTTGTGTGTTTGAGGTTAATGTCTATTTTTTTTTAATTTGGTCGAAAGAAATTTGATGCCTCGTTTTATTTGTAAACACAGCTTATTTTCACCTACATTATAGAAATAACGTCATAAATTTGTTTGACCAAATCATGACTTTGGTTCCTGTAATTTCAGTTCTTGCTACTATAGGAACAATTGAGTTGTTTGTGCTAGGGCTACGATTTTTAACCGACACATTGAGATACCGATCGAACCAACCATTTTTCAACCGAAAATGCCAAAGTTTTGGTAATCGAAACTTTTCAGTAGGTTTTCGTACCAAACTGCATGTGTAGTGGTTAGGAGCAATTTCAGAACCTTAAACTTGAATTGTGGGTCATATCTAATCGATATAATTTTTTTTTCCTTATTCTTGTGGCCTCTCTCTTTGGTTCATCTTAGTCTCTCTCCTCCTCGCGTTCATCTCAGATCCCATCATCATTGTCCTCATCCTCCCTAAAGCCAATCTCACCCCACCTCCACTATTCACCCCCATCAAAACCCATGTTGTCTCCCAAACTAACCACAGATCCTACCACCATCACGTTAGACCACCACCAACGTGGATCTCCATGGCTGTTAAGCTCATTGGCTTACAACCTTAATCAACCAACAAAGTTGGTTAGTCGATAGTCGGTAAATCGATTTTGACAATGTCAATGTTCGGTATCCATTTAGCTATTCTAATGATGCACGATTCAGTTGTTGATATGCATGGTATACGGTCTTGATACCAACCCTAGTATACACATGTAAAATTGACTTTATTGTTGCATTTGTTGCTCATTGATAAGTTTGTTAAAAATTTGACTAAACAAAGTCATTGTAATTGAATTGCAACATGGTTAAATCACAAAAGAAGGAAGCCACAAGCATCCAACCAAATTAAAGAGACCAAGATCATAATTTAGTAAAGAAAAAAAGTTGTCAACAAATATATGTCTCATGGATGAATTGTTCCCGAAAATGAGTCCCACAATTCATGGTGATCCATTCAATTATATTTTCCTACAAAAGCATAGGGGAACATGGACCACCAAGACAAAGCCACGTGGTGCAGGACTTGTGGCGACAGGACCTTATGCCCAAATTTCAAAGTGGATGGAAGGAAGCTCTTATATGATTTTGGGTTGGAATTCAATCATGTTAGGGCCATGCTTCAGTAAGTCATAAGGGACAGGGACCTTTAATATGGTTTTTTTTTTTTTTTTTTTCTTTCAAATAATGATATATTACATAAGGAGGGGGGACATGGGCTAAGTCATATAATTTGGTATCAAACTCATCATTTACAAGATTTAAATTTAAAACTTAATATTTATAAGTATAAATAAATACTACTGAACCGTAATATTAAGTAACTTGCAAGATAAATGTTGATTGGGAAGCGGAGGAAAAGAAATAGAAAGAAGCCCATTTGTCCTGTTTATGTGGATTGCATCCCTTTGGCGCATGATCATTTAACCATATCGATAAATCTAGAGAGGAGCTTGGCTTTTTTAAATTGAGGAGGATTTCTTCTCAATTTACTTCGTATTCAATTAGTAAAACTTTGTATTTATAATCAATATTGTTTACATCATAAATCACATTATAAATAGCATCTCTACAAAAATAAAAACAAAACTAATTAAAATTAAAGTCGTTTAGTCAATCAACGATAACAATAGATAGACGGTTCATAATATTTTTATTGAACCCGTCTATATTGTATTTGTGTAGTTTGATTACTAAACGATTTAATATTATATTAATTTTTATAAAAATAATCTTTCTAGAGCGATTCATAATATTAACTGTTCTGATCATAAGCCAAAAAATTTTGTAAATTGATCACGAAGTAAATTAAAGATGAACTCTTTCCTCACCTATGGAGAAGCAAGATAATTCCAAAGCATAGAGGTCCCATTCATAAACTAGTTATGTGGGGGCCTATGCAAGGTCCTAATTAAGGACATTGAAATGGCACAGCGGAAACTGTTTTGGGGGGTCACCGTCGCCTTATTACTACAAGGTATGAGCTGTATAACCACATGTTAGCCTAAATAGATGACTCTCTGTTTGTGACATTGTGTGCGTGCTGAATTATTGTGTCTACATAATATGGTCATGTTGTGTTTGTGAGAGGGAACAAACTAGTTAAATTGTTAGAGGTATGCTTTGTTTTAGTTGTTCTTGTATTTGTGAAGGACTTCTAATCGTACAAGCATGTAGGTTACATAGTAGGGTTGATGACATACATCACCAAACGACTACGTAAATCTTAAGGTGATGTTCTAGCCTATTTCCGGTTGAATGCCTTAAGAGACTAAATACTCAAACTTTAAATAGGCTAGGCTACAAACCCCTTCGATTTCACATGAAAAATAACTGACTTCACTAATCTCTTTCATCAAGTGATTTGAGTTAGTTAGTCTCAAAAACTATTATATATAATATATAATATATAAATGAGTATGAGTAAAGTTTAAATTATGAAACTAGAAAACTTGTAGCATGAGTTCTAAGGTTGCCCAAGCTAGAAAGGGAACTCCAGTTAGAAGACGACAAATCATAAAGAGAAAAGCAACAAAATCAACTCATTTTAGCAGAATCAAATTGAAGCGCATTTTTTACGATAATAGGTAAAATACGATCCAAAACATGTGTATCCTGAATTTAGGGTAAATTACACTTTACCATCTGAGGTTTGAGGTCTATTATAACTCCATATAACATCTTCAAAACATTTCACTTTCATACCTCACTATAATACCTCCGTTACATTTTCCATCCATTACTCCGTTAAGAGCTAACGTGGCTGCCACATTTGTGCCACATGGCTAAACAATTAATAAAAAAAAATTTAAATTAATTAAAATAATTAAAAAAAACATAACCTAGAAACCCATTCCCCCCCCCCCCCCCCCCCCGACCCATATCCCTCTCATCCGCTCTTCACCTCCCCTCCAATCCAAAAAAACCACCCCATCCCCACCTTACCCACAACCCCCCCCCCCCCCCCCACCTCCTCCGTGGTTGCTCCCACCATTCATCATCTTCTCTGACGATTCCCAACGCACCTAGACGACTCCAACAGAGGCTTCACCGTCGTTCCCCGTCAATGTCAGACCACCACCATGACCCAATGTTTCTCATGGAACAAACATAAGTCTGTGCTTGGTGATTTTCAAACCCCAAGCCCTCAAATTGAAGAGCTCCGTCTCGGACTCGACTTTCCTTGGCGAAGTTCTCGTCGTTTTTCGACAATCGTAAGCCTCGAGGGTCACATAGTCTCCAACGGCCTCTGCACATTCATCCCCAACACCTCTCGTTCTTCAATTTGTTCAAACATTGGGGCCCCAATTTCAGGGACCTCCATAACACCATCTTCAGTTAACAAGCCTCTTAGGTGAAGAAGAAGATGCGGGAGCGAGAAAGAGATGAAGGGAGGAAGAAGAATGAGAGACTTATGAGAGTGAGGGACCACTCGAAGGCAGAAGAAGAAGAACAGGCAGTAGGGGTGGATTTTTGGATGGGATGAAAGGTGGCGAGTGGAGGAGAGGGAGGTGGGTCGGGGGGAGAAGGAATGGGTTTCTAGGTTCTTTTTTTTTTTTTTTTTTTTTTTTGGTACTTTTTTAAAATTAATTTTTTAAAATTTTTTATTAATTGTTTAGCCACATGACATAAATGTAGCAGTCACGTAAACTCTTAACAGAGCAATGGATGGAAAATGTAACAGAGGTATTATATTGAAACAAAATAGTATGTGAGGTATGAAAGTGAAATGTTTTGAAGATGTTGTATGAGGTTGTAATAGAACTCAAACATACCCCTGAATTTATTAACCAATTATGAATACAATTTTCTTAATTTTAAAAAAGTGAATTGACAAAAATGCTTCTAGAGACGAGATTGTTGACTTTCGTTGATCGTCTTCTCATGATGCGTACTAGTTACTATTTTACCGTATTATCGAAGCACTCAATGGTATGAACACATAGGTACAAGCGGAATCGAAATCAGAGTTACAACGAAGGTTTTACAGAATTATGAATCCGAGAAGTACTTTTGTGAAAAATTACTATTTTATATTTTATATATTTTTCAAAATTATTGTATTATTAAATTATTATTTTAATATTTTATGATTGGATATTTTAAATATTTTAACAATTTATTTTGGCCTTAGGACCCACATAGCAGAAACTCTCCACTCTCTTCTCCACATTTGGACTCTCTCTCACTCTCCTGCCTCTCACTCACTCTAACCCTCTCTCACACTCTCCATTTCTTCCCTTTGCAAACTCGACGCCGAGAGCACCATCACCATTTTCCGGTGAACCCCGTCTACATAATTTTAAAACTAGGAAAAGTGCGAAGCTCCGATCTGGAACCACGCCAAGAAACTTGAGCCCAATATTTTAGGTTGACTTTTTTCCATTGACGGTGAGTCTCAAAAATAACCTAAAACTTAGTGGATCATGTTTTTGTTTGTATTTCTAGCTTTTTCTAAGGCTTTTGGTAGGAGTTTTGGTGCAAAAACAACACGGGGGAAAACTCCCCAGATTTTTCGGTGGACCCGAGAATGTTGCAGGTTTTTCCAACCATTTTCCAGCCACGGCAAAACCCAATGATGGTATAATTCCATTCCTCTCCTCTTAAGCTTCATTTTGGTAGGTAGAACGTGAGAAATGATTTAGATTTGAAGCAAAATGGAGTCAGGGAACTTTCCTTGCCAAAAACCCGGCCTTTTTCTTCATTAGATCCAGCAGGTGCGACCCGCGAGCCCATATGGGTCAACCCGACCGGATTTGATGAAAAATGAAAAAGAAAAAAGAGAAAAGGGCCCAAAACCGGATCAATGGGTCAGCCCAAACCTAAATTGGGATCCAGTCCAGCCCACATCCTAACGGATTTAGAATATTCCTTGTTTTAACTTTTTTCGAAATTTTCTCGGAAACACTCCTAGGGTAATTTCGATGTCCCAAGTCCGTTTTTGACATCCGTTTAGTGAAATTCTGAAGTTTTAACGTAGTTCACCGGCTCGGCATCTCAGTTGACTTTTAGGGTTGACCATTGACTTTTTGTTGATTTTTTTACAAAATTTGTCCAGGACCCTTCTTAGCGTATTTCGACAAGTTGATTCCGAATCCGCCTTCTTTATTTTCAAATTTAATCATTTTAGTTGAGTTTTACTAACGGGTCCCAATATTATGCTTAGGTGTAATTACTATTGGAGACTCCGACTTCTGTCATTCGAACGACTACGACATCACAAGTATTTGTGAATGGGTCTTTTCTTTTATGTAATGTGTGTGTGTGTGTGTGTATATATTTGTTAGTTTCCATTTATATATTTCATAAAGAATTTGCTATGGTACGCCTAGATTAGCTTAACGTTTATAAGATCTAGCGCATTGACAGAAATTATGAAATTACGCTACGTCCTACGGGATGTATAAGTATGAGTATTATTATTGATGCCTTAATTATATTTATGGTTGTGAATAGTGTTATGGTGATGTGAATTACCGATTTACTAGTGTATGGTTCTATTTACGTTATCTACTCATCGTATGTTATACTGGTATTAGTACTTGCCTGGGCCAAGCCAGTCTTTTATGTGTATGTTCACATCGCACGCTCACTTTGGATCCATTGTAGGTGCCAGTCTTGTCCCAGATTGCTATAGGCAATTAAGACTCGTATGTGATACGTCTAGCGCCAGTCTTCACGTGATTGTAGTACTAAAGCATAAATCATTATTACACCCAGTCCTGTTTATGTCAAAATACCTTTGCATAAACTCGTGTGCCAGCATATGTTGATGAACACTCGATGTGATATATTTATTTATGCGAGATATTGTAATTACTAGAAGTTATATGCTTATTTATGAATTTTGTGACGTATTAAATTCTTAGAATATTGCAAGTTACGTTAAGTATTTTCATACTATATGTAGTATGTATATTTGAAAACTATTCTTGTTTTACGGCGAGGGGTTATAAAATTTTCAAAAAGGTTTTTATATAACTTTATTTTTAGGCCCACTCACCGTTGTTTTTCGCCCCTACAGGTTTTAGTAGCTAAGCTTTCGTGTTGACGAGGATTCTTGGCAAATCTTGGTATAGGAGGTTACCTTCGATGGTACAATTCTCAATCTACTCTACCATACTTTACTTATGCTTTGACATCACATGTGGAATGGGTTCATTCCCACTCACTTGTGCACTCTTACATCTAGACACTTTTAGGTTTAACATTTTTTACACATCACTACACTTTATGGCTTCGTTACCCTCCTGGTGATGGTCAGCACAGCTCGATTTAGAGTCCAGGTGGAGGTGTGTCAGTTTGGTATCAGAGCATAAATTTGGGCAGTATTGCGTTCATCACACGCGTGATGTACTCGGTTTTTGAACTTAAGCGTTGAATCTTGCCACCTCGTCGAATATGAAAAACGTAATAACTTTTCCTAAGTTATGGGTTACTTAAATGATTTATCGACCTTCTAGAAGAACATTTTGGCGACCGCCTCCATAATTTAAATAGAGAACCTCCCTGCCAAGGAAAAAAACAAATCCTGTTTTGGAATAAGTTTGTGGCCCTGAAGTAGGGTTAACATATTGGTAGTTGTACACCACCAGAGATTTACCCATCAATCCCACTACTACTATCCAATCATCATTACCGAACCTTTCAAGATTGGAAACCAAAATTAGTTTGATTCTTGGCAGTACCTGTTAGTATACCACCTATTAGAATTCCTGCGAAGTTTTACTTTCGTCGACATTTCCAGAAATGTCTCTAATGATAATGTGGTGCTAAAGTGGTAGGACTCGACGCTAGAACATTGGGAATGGGGGACAATCACTTTTGGTCCCCGATAGCACTAATCTTCTCAAATGTGCTAGTTATAATTCTGGATCTTCACGAGGAATATTGTTTTCCGTTAAACCTCGATTAAAGTAGATTATTAGTAAATTTCTTTTCCGACCTTAGAGAATTTCTTTCGAAGATATACTCGTCATTGCGATGTGTATAGGCATGGGAGTATGAATTGTTATACCTTTGATTAGCAGTAATCAATTTTCCCTAGAATCAGTGAAACCAACTCACAGGACCAGGTCCTTATCAATCTTCCGAAACCATTCACCTGAGCAGGCTCTAACCTGTAATCAACCTACAATGGCATTACTAACTAACGATACTGTCTAATATCCAAAAGTTGTCAACCAGTATTCAGGCGGTATAATTTGTGATACCAAACACATGCTAGTATCTGGGAGTGATACCTTTGTGCCAAAACCCCAACTCACAGTTTCAGGGTAATGAACAATATCAAAATATCTTAAATGCATTAATTAGCTACACAATTGATAGACTGATTAAATGCGACTATCTGGGCCAAGGAAATTAAATCGTCGAAACTTAAGAGCAAGCCTTGTAGGAGGACAATAAATTCACAGTTGTATTAACCATTTTACCATTTAGGTAACCAAAACCTCTTCAATCAGTCATTTTTCTAATCACCTCCACAGACAAACATTAGAATCGAAGCACTAGTTAATTTTTTGCTATTAAGGGATTTGAGTAATGAGGAAGTTGTAAGGGCTTTTTAACGCTTGGTGTATAGAAAAGAAGTAGTATGGTATGTTTCGAGGATGAATATCTCTAACATCATTTCTCAAAATTTTACCTAGGCTACCACTGAAGCGGGAAGTAGAATACACCATCGATCCACCTTCTTGTACAACACCTATTTTCTTTGCATCTTCTTGAACAACTCCGACGTCATTGGGAAACTTAGTTACAAAAGCTTATTGATTAGGAATTTACCTAACCAAACACTTTATCTAGGGAACCTCAAACCTAGTCACGAGGATGATAGACTGAACATTAGGATGGTACCTAGATTCTTGGCAACATAATTAGGTGATGATTAAAATCGTTAACCCATACTTCAAATTGATGGTCTCTCCGACAAACTTCTAGAGTCCTAGTTTTCTTTCTTAGCCTGATGAATCCGTAGTAGTCTTATCAACAACTTACAACTTAATCATCCACTTTGGTAATGAGACAAAATTCTCTAAACACCGACAATTAACCTTATACCAAATTCATCAAATGTTAGCTTTGTTTAGATCGGGTACTTTTCTTGAGAAACGTGATCTCAGTAGACGATATTCCTTTCATTTTCCTAAAAGGGTTGTAGCTAATGAAAGTGTGATATTCCCACAAATTATTGCGAAATGCTAATTATTCTTGGCCTTGTCAATCTTATCGACAGTTTGTTAATGACTTTTTAACAGTGGCGTTATTCCTTCCATGTTGGCCGAGGAAAATCAGTTTAGTTGAGACGTGGAATAGGATTAAAGTTGTGACAATTGAGGTGTTGTCTATTTCCTACCTTTGTTCGTACACTTTTTGATAACATCAATAATTTCAAAACTCACAATAATATTTATCTGGATGTATTAGCTATGTGCGAGTCTAGCATGACGAAATATCACTTATGTTTCCCAATGGTTAGAACCGTACGAAATGAATCATCTTATTCCTGACCAATAGTCAGCAATTACTATCCTTACTTGGAAATCGGATGACACTTCTCTATGGAGAAATGTGTCCAGAACCTTTACCAACTTTAGACTTCTCAAATACATTTTCTTTTGAATTGAGCTAAAATTCAGACATCGACTGTAGAAAAACCAAATCAATGCCTACTATTGCACCATCATGTATTACCTTGGTTGTGCAAACGTAATTACTGTTTACCACATCAAAAGGCGTATCTACCCTTGTCCACATTTGACCTATCCTATTTCATTTCAGTTGGAATTCACAAGTTTTGATATGACATTACTTACAAATCATCAAGAAATCGTTTGAGTGGTTATAATCATTTTCTGTATCTGTATGGAGTTAAGAAATATCACCATAAGCTCTCGATACGAGGTATCTTGTACATGTGGAGATTATGATGATGTTTCGGTGATTATCAACAGACTTGACAAATCAACCCACTTTCCATTGGTCCAGAGGGACTACACTTTAGATCACTTAAGAAAATTACTCATTCTTGAATTTACCGAATTTTCTGGTGTTTCAATCAACATCTACTTTGACCATGATTCCATAGTCATCTCTTTGTGCTGGAAGGCATCCCAGTCAACCTTGGGTACGTGTTTACCCTAATGCACTCCGTATTATCTCTTTAAGCAAACAGACCGTCTAGGAGAATCGCTCAGACATTGAAATTTTAGTTGTGACCATTAATTCTTCAATCACCCAACAAATACTCTGTTGAACGAATGGTTAACGTTGATGATTGAATATTCTAGAAGTTATCGTTATAGCAAGATGTTATACATTTAATCTGGTTACCTTGTATTTTAGATTCGATGGGCTTGTTTTGACTCTCAAATTCTTGAGTGTTCTTTTAGCCTTTTCGGCGTGGTTTTTAGCTAAACCTGGGGAAAAAAATTCAATATGAATCTGCTTGCTCAGGTATATGTGAATCACAATGTTTGGTTATTTGGTCAGCATGTCACTACTATATCTCACTGTGATACGTGTTCCACTTCCAAGTCTTGGGAAGTTTCCTTGAAAGCCATGAGTACTAAGTTGTTATCCAATACCACATTTCACCTTCAGACTAACAACTAGTCTGAACGAACTATCCAGACCTTAATGGACATGTTGCATTTTATCCGTTCTACAGTTTTAGTTTGGTTGTAACAAACACTTATCTTTGTTCAAGTTGCATGTAACTATGGTTACAATTTTGGTTTGGCTATGGTAACATTTGAGCCGATGTATAGAGACTTTACGCATAGTACATGATTGACAGAAGGGTATTACGAACAGGTATTCGAATGATCAAGATTACGATATAGGAAATTGTATAATATTGACGACGTTGCCAGAGAGGGTAGTAGGATGATTTAGGGTGTATTTCCCAATGGGGGGTAAGATGGTAATATTGCACCCTTAGGAATTTTGTTACTTACTTATTGAGACGACAATACGTTGTCGGTATTACGGGCTGTAAACCGTAATATTGATAACTTATTTGTTAGATTCGTTAAGTAAGTGGACAAATTGGTCGTCTACGTTAGCTTTTGTATTTGTTTATTTAATTAGTTATTCATTGGTTGGGCTTGACCCAAAGATACTGCACACTTATCTTCAGAGTACGTGACGCTACGAGTGCTTAGGTGAAAAATAATTTCTATGTTCAGTTTTGATTTCAGTACAACTATTTTAAATCTTACGTTATTATATACATATTTTGGCATTATGTTATTATATACCTATTTTGACTTTCTGTTTTATAAAAGTATTGTATTATAGTTTTTTACTAAAGGAGAAGGAAAGTATGAGTTTGGAGGCATGAAAGATGAATAATTGCAATCTGATCGTGACAGAATAGCATTCTCTTTTATGCAGCCGCTCTAACTTGATATCTTGTTTATGTATTATGACAACCCGTCCCGGATTTTTCGTACCGTAAGGGTGAAATGACGGTTTTGCCCCTAGTGTGGTTATTTCGTTGTGTGGTCATTTTTGGGCTTTGGTTGGTGGAGTTTGGACCACACACACACCCTCACACTCACCCTCTCTCTCTGCCCTGTCCCCAATCCCTCTCTCTCTCTCATTCCTATTCTTTTTGTACGGACGACACCCAAAACCCTTGAAACCTTCACAGATCGAGGAAGCAAATTACATATTCATGCTCGTGAGGTCCTTAGGAGTTCACCATACCCATTTCAGGTAAGGATACCTTCATTTTCACGTCGAACTCAGGATTCCCCGATTTGGTCACTGTTCATGCACACGTTAATTCTTGTGTTTTTGGGAATTTCAAGCTTATCGGAAGCTTGGTGAGGTCCTTAGGAGGCTCGTGGTGGTTCGTTTGAATGTTTTAGACGTCAGGATCGTGAGTTGCAATTTTGCCCAGAGTTGGTGGTGTTTTCCCGATGAGTTTTCGTGGGTTTTAGTGCTTGAAAGTGGTATGGATTTGTTCCTCTCGTTGTAAGCTTCATTTTGGTACCAATTTTGTGAAATTTGGTTGAAAAACAAAGAAGATACAAGGTTTTAAAAATTTCCCGGTTTTCCGGCGTCGGAGTTTGGCCGGAGAAGACGACGGAATATTCCGTCAATTTGGATGGAATATTCCTAACGGCGTTAACGGAATCCGTCAGAGTTAACGGAATATTCCTGACGACGTTAACTGACATCGTCAGTGTGCCAGGCACGTGCCTGCGCGTGGGCGGCGCGTGTGGCCGTGCCTTGGCCGGCGCGTGGGGGCGCGTGTGGCGTTGAAAAATTATTTTAAAATTTGGGGATGTTCCTGAGGTTGAGTAGATCACATTGGTGTATTCATACACCCTATTTGAGCGTTATATGAGAAGTTATTTTGTGATGTTGGTTATGTGCTTTAAAATTAACGTATTTATAGTTGTTTCGCATATAGGTGAGACTTATCCCGAGGACGAGCGCGGTCACTCGAGGCAAGGGGGTTACGACCCTTCTACATATCAGTGAGTGGGCTTTTGGTTTTCCGTATATACCTATATACTTATGTTTTTCCCATAAAGTGAAATGAAATGTTTATACGTTTATATGCCATGCATATTGTTTGCCATTTATTTATACATTATTAGTTGCATATCTATATGTATGTTGGTGCTGCGGACGCACAAGTAAGTGCCAGGTGAGTTATAGTTTATGTTTATGTTCAGTAGTGATTTGAGATGCATAGAGAGCTCATAACCCGCACCCCCGATGTTAGTGTTCCCGCCCAGAGTTGGGCACAGTCTTTCACGTAATGTTCACCTTCCGCACCACACGCTCATCTTGGATCCAAGTTAGGTGCACAATCCTGTCATGCAGACCACTTTAAGTGGTTCCGACTCGTAGGTGACCCGCGATTATTCACCCAGCCTTCACGTGATCGTAGCACTTGAGCGTACTTATATTACACCTAGTCCTGTCGTACAGACCACTTTAGGTGGTTCCGACTCGTGTGCAGGTATAGTTAGTGAGATGGAGATTTGAGCTCTAGATTCAGCCGTACAGGTCACGTTAGGTGACTCCGGCTGACAGATTACATGACATTGATTTGACATTTCCTGAGCACTTGCATTTTATTTAGAGGCATTTGGCATGGCATATTTCCGAGCATGACTTATATATATGTATATTCTATTTTCTGGGAAGTATACAGGTTTTACGGCGAGGGGTTATAACTTTGTTTATGAAATGGTTTTTGAAAAGCTTTGTGTTTACCCACTCACGCTTTCTGTTTTGCGCCCCTCCAAGTTCTAGTTGGCTAGCACTTTTGGTGGCTCCCCAGAGGATTTTCCCAGCATATATGACAGATTATCACCAGTGTAGGACCACCTTTGGGTGTGTTTATTTAGTGTTGTTTCTCCTGGACTGCACTAGGTCTTCCGTGCTCTGAACTTTGTTTTTCACACTTACGCTTACACATGTATGTTTTTACTTTGTGTATAGCTAATTTTTATTTTTTCGTACTTTTATTATTATTTATTAGCTTTCGCACTGTGCACATGGTTACGTAACTTCCACGTGACGGCCAGCATGCCCTGATCTCAGTCGAGGTGTGTCACGTATATTTTTCTTCTATGTTTTCACTATTTTATATATAGCAACTTATTTCAAATTTCGGGGATGAAATTTTTTTTAAAAGATGGGTAGATTGTAACAACTCGTCCCTAATTTTACGATTTTATTAATTTTAAAAGAGTGAATTGATGATAATGCCCCTAGAGGCGAGATTGTTGACTTTCGTTGACTATCTTTTCGTGATGCATATGAGCTACAATTTTACTTTATTATCGAAGCACTAGACGGTACGAGTGTGTAGCGCAAGCTGAATCGAATTCGGAGTTACAACGAAGATTTTATGAAACTACGAATCTAAGAAATACTTTTGTGAAAAATAACTATTTTATATTTTTTATATTTTTCGAAATTATTATATTATTATTTTAATATTTTAATATTTTCTAAGTAGATATTTTAAATATTTTAATAATTTATTTTGGCTGTGGGACCAACATAGCAAAAACTCTCCACTCTCTTCTTGCCACGTGGCACTCTCTTCTTCACATTTGGATTCTTTCTCACTTTAACCCTCTCTTGCTCTCTCCCTTTCTTTCCTTTGCAAACCCGATGCTGAGAGCATCATTTCCATTCTCCGGCGAACCCCATCGATACCCAAACACCCTCAATGGCACCACGTCGTCCCTCTCCACGATTTTAAAACCAGGAAAAGAGCAAAGCTCCGATCTGGAACCACCCCAAGAAACCCAAGCCCAGTATTCTAAGTTGAATTTTTTTTGTCAACGGTGAGTCTAAAAAATAATCATGTTTTGGTTTGTATTTCTAGCTTTTTCTAAGGTTTTTGGTTGGAGTTTTGGTGCAAAAATGAGCGAAGGAAAACTCCCTAGATTTTCCAGTAAACCCGAGAATGTTGCAGGCTTTTTTGGCCACGGCTGAACCTAATGATGGTATAATTCCATTCATCTCCTCTTAAGCTTCATTTTGGTTGGTAGAATGTGAGAAATTATTGAGATTTAAAGCTAAACAGAGCCGGGGAAGTTTCCCGGCCAAAAATCTGGCCTTCTTCTTGGTTGGGTCCAGCGGGTGTAAGCCGCGAGCCCAAATGGGTCAACCCGACCTGATTGGTTGAAAAAAAGGCCCAATACCGGATCCATGGGCCGGCCCATAAACCCTAAATTTGGATCCAGCCCAGCCCACATCCTAATGGATTTGGAATATTCCTAAAATATTTCTTGGAATATTCTTGAAATATTTTCTGGAATATTCTCTAGAGTATTCCTGAGTCCGTTTTTGACATCCATTTAGTAAAATTTTGAAGTTTTAACGTAGTTGACTGGTTCAGTGTTTTGGTTGACTTTTAAGGTTGACCGTTGACTTTTCGTTGATTTTTTTGCAAAATTTGCCCGAGACTCTTCCTAGTGTATTTTGATGCGTTGATTCTAAATCCGTCATCGGTTTTTCCAAATTTAATCATTTTGGTTGAGTTTTACAAACGGGTCCTAATATTATGCTTATGTGCAATTACTATCGGAGACTCCAACTTTTATCGTTCGAACAGCTACGACTTCACAAGTATCTGTGAGTAGGTCTTTTCTTTTATGTAGTATATATATTTGTTAGTTTCCATTTATATATTTCATAAAGAATTTGCTACGATACGCCCAGATTAGCTTAATGTTTATAAGATTTAGCGCATTGATAGAAATTATGAAATTATGCTACGTCCTTTTGGATGTACAAGTATGCGTATTATTATTAATGTCTTAATTATATTTATGGTCATGAATAGTATTATGGTGACGTGAATTACTGATTTACCGATGTACGGTTCTATTTACATTATTAGTTCATGATAAGATTAAAAGCACACCACAAAGTAGCACACAAATGTCCTATTAATTTTCCTTATTAACAATAAGATTTGTCAATTGTAGCATATGAAAATAAGGGTCTTTCCCGTAGAAGATTGTTTTAGCTAACTACTTAAAATATCACAAAAACTGGGTTGTTGTCCCTACTAACCAGCCACTGAAAAATAATTATTAGACCAACTTACACTTATCTAAAGTCTACGAAATTTTATATGCATATACTAGACACACAGAGCTACACTCACACAAATTTTTGGGATTTTTGGAGTTGATTTTCTATTTAAATTAAATCGAACAAAAACATAACAGAAACAAATTTTTAAGTAGTTCGCAAATTAAGAAAAACGAGTTAGGGGAATTGCTATCCACCACCAAATAATCATGCAAACATGTTATGTTTCATTCAAATTCCTTCTATTTCCTGATGAAGATGCTCAAGTTGGCTCAATGTTAGAACTCAACCTTTTACTCTTTCTTATGTAGTATGTTAAGAGAATGGTGTTTTCAACTTAACTTAGTCCCTAGCATGCAATCTAGAATGGCGTGTTCATAGATTTAACAAGTAGAAATCATTAAGAACGAAAAGAGTTTGAGTCATCACAAGGCATCGTAAGTATTGGCGTTGTCTTACTTATCCTAGAAATTGGTTCACATGTTAATCGCAATCAACAAGTATTACTCTAGAACATATGTAGGTCCTCATTCGACAAGGGCAGACACACACATATTCAAAGCATTAGAGTCTTAGATATGCTAAGTATGCATCCGTAGAAAACACATAAAGAATTCATCAATGAGACTAGTAGTGAACCAATTTTCATCCACTCATAAAAGTAATTCAAACGAAATGTCATAACAAACTTGCAATCATATTCGGGGCTTCAAACAGCCCCCAACTACTAAAAATTTAGTTACACAATCCTTAAGTTAAAACAAAAGATAGACATGAGTTTGAGAAAATAAAACCGAAAGAAATTGACTAAGGCTCTCCCCCCCTTTCCTTCCTTCCCCAACGCTACTTTTAAACCAATTCTTGTTGCATCATTTTCTTCTCCTTAACTCACCCACTAATAGTCATTTAGTGATGACAATAAGTGAGAGGAAATGGTGAAACAATTGTAACTCTTTGGGTAGCCTTTATGCCAATAACTCCCTCTTAATCCTCATCTTTAATTCCATTTCCTCTGATATTTGAATAGGTGTCAGCTGGTTTGTTCTTGATTGCATCAGTTTTGGCTGCTAGATTTATTGGATTTATTGCTTTCAATGCTTTCTTGTCAGTTACAAACTGCTCAGCCTCTTGGGAACCTTTCAGTGTTAAAACAGCCGTAACTTCTTCTAAAAAAAATGATATTAACAATCCGCGAAATGCTCCAGAAAATAGACATCTGTAAATTTCCAAGCATATAAGGCTCATTCTCTAATTCATTCTGAGATGTCCGCAACTTGCTTCCAAAGTCAGCTGACCTGCACAGGCAGTTTTGACGAATTTGTTACCTAAAGTCCCACTTGTGCTATTTTTCTTTTCTTTGCTTGACAAATCCTACAAAACACAAACACAAAGTAAATAACTCAAAAATATAAGGAACTAACTAAGAAAAGACAAGTGAATTTGATATAAAATATATATAGATATGAGCTTATTAGTTCACCTTGTGCTATATTGGTGTTCGTACTCACTCGGGCCAGGGTCAGTTTTTCACGTGTATGTTCACATCATACCATACGCTCACTTTGGATCCATTGTAGGTGCCAGTCATGTCCTAGATTGTTATAGGCAATTAGGACTCGTATGTGATGCGTCTAGCACCAGTCTTTACGTGATTGTAGTACAAGAACGTAAATCATTATTACACCCAGTCTTGTTCATGTCAAAATACGTTTACATAAACTCATGTATCAACATATGTCAATGAGCACTCGATGTGATATGTTTATTTCTGCAAGATATTGTGATTACTAGAAGTTATATGCCTATTTACGAATTTTGTGACGTATTGAATTCTTGGGATATTGCAGGCTACGGTAAGTATTTTCATACTATACGTAGTATGTATATTTTGAAAACTATACTTGTTTTATGATGAGGGGTTAGAAAGTTTTCAAAAAGGTTTTTATAAAACTTTATTTTTAGGCTTATTCACCCTTGTTTTTCGCCCTTCCAGGTTTTAGTAGGGGTGCAACTCAAGCGGGTTAGGCGAGTTGGAAGGTTAACCCAATCCTAACCCAACATTTACAATTCAGGATTGGGTTCAAGTTAGGTTTCAATCAGGTTCATTTGGGCTTGGGTTTAATTGGGTTCGGATTTACTTGGGTTGGGTTCGGGTTGCCCAACTTTTTCAAGTTTAATCCTATAACCACTTAGTTTCCAAGAATCCTAAAAAATTAAGCTAAGTAGCATCAAAGATATTTAAATTCAATTTCATAAATCAAAATTAAAATCTAGTTCCGTAAATTGTATCTGTTATAAAGTTAAACTAAATATGAATCTTTCAACCATGCAAAGTTTGAATTAAAATACAAGAAATACCAAAGCTAGGACCAAAAGATATAAAGAAAAAAAAAAAAAAATGAACACTTCATTGTCCAAAGCTAGTACCCAACTCAAGTCTTGTCCTCCAAAAGTCAATATAATAGGCATTCCTATTAAATATAGAACATAACAAAATAGTTAGTTATACTCGTATATGATATATAATCACAACAAGCATTATGATCTCCTAAAAGAAATATAGAAGAGCATAAAATTACTGAATAGAATCAAGTCTTTGTAGTGCATGAAACCCCAGTGCCAAAAGCTTCAACAATATTAGCTACACCTATAAATGAAATTGAACCAAGTTTTATTTCATTACAAAAATTACGGAAAAAAAAAAGTTTAAAATAAATACCTGCTTCAAGCTCCTCAAGGATCTCTAACTTCTCTTCAATGTCAACTGGGGCTGGTGAGTTCCTTAACCAATCTTGTGCACAAATCAAAGATTCCACTATTTTTGGTGTCAAAGAGCTACGAGATTGGTCAAGTACTCGACCTCCCTTACTAAATGCAGATTCGGAACCAACTGTAGAAATAGGAATTGCCAAAATGTCACGTGCCATACAAAAAAGTATACGATATGAAGTTGATTTTTCTTTCCACCAACCTAAAATGTCAAAATCAAATCGATTACTTTCAACTGATTATTCTAAGTAACGCTCCAACTCAGACTTTACTGTGATTTCATCTTCTCTCAAAAAGTTGTCCCAACCCGAGCTTTCTTCCTCAATAAGTTCATCCACTTCATTCAAACTTGAGACATTAGGACTTTGAGAAAAATTAGTATCCAATGCTTGTGTGTTCTCTAGTAAATAAAATTGATACAGGTTCACCGACAAATCTTGAACATTAGCAATTTACTTTCATAAAATTTGGCATAACACCACTTAACATACTTCAACTTGTAACGAGGATCTAGAACCACCGCAATGATTAATAAAGTATTCACTTTATCAATGTTGCAATACTTATCAAACTTGGACTGTGTTGCAATACTTATCAAACTTGGACTGCATTTTCAAGACCATGTCACGAAAGTAAGCATCATCACTCTTTGTCCATTTAGAAAGAAGAGTTTGAATCATATTCACTTGAAGAAAATAAGAGTTTGGAAGTGGTATAGTGAGACCCTGATACACGCTTTGTAACAATATAAAAATGCTCTAGAAACTTTGACAAATTTTTCATTGAACTCGAATTATCATTAGTCATCTCATCTTCCCTCTTGAACTCAATGCTAAAATTTGCATCTTGGTCATGCAAGCGCTCAAATGTACTTTGAAAATCAAGAGCAGCATTTAGCATCATATAAGTTGAATTCCAACGTGTTTGCACATCCAAGCACAAATACTTCTTATAGGCAATTCTTTCTTCTCTTGCACACTTCTTAAACGCTTCCAATCTTGAAGGAGAACTTCGTACAAACTTTACATATGCACGAAGACGAGCTAATTAGGTGCTTACATTTTTGAGTCCATCCTTAACTATAAGATTCAAAACATGTGCAAAAACACCTGACATGAAAAAAATCACCATCCAACAACAAACTGTTTTTCCTACTGAACCTTTTAACCAAACTTGTTGCTGCTGTATCATTTGAACTCGTACACATGTTTCTATAGCTTGTGCAATGACCTCACCACAACGTGGAGTGGGAACTGCCCAAAAATTGATGATTCTTTTTTGTAACACCCAGTCTTTGTCAATGAAATATGCAGTAAGACACATATATCCAAGATTCTAAACAGAAGTCCACAAGTTAGTTGTGAGACTCGCTCGCGAATTTGAAGATTCAAACATCTCCTTCAGCTTTTTTCTTTCCTCTGCATACAATTAAACACAATCTTTTGTAGTTGTTGTACGTGACAACAATTTAAATCTTGGTTATGCAACATTCATAAATGTTTTGAAGCCTTCCTTCTCCACGAAGCTAAATGGTAATTCATCAACAATAATCATTCTAGCAAAGAGTTTTCAGCAATGCTTTTGGTCAAATTTCCAATTAGAAAGAGACTCTGCTACTGTAAAAGACGAGATGTTGTTTCTTGTCCCCGTTATAAGGGTACTTATTACACTTCTTTTTATGCCTTTTAACTGTAGTGGTTCCATTGGTGCTAGAACATGCAAATATTTTCTTACAATAGATGCATTGTGCCTCACCAGACCTATTTCCATCCGCATTTAGAAATCTTTCGTAATGTGCCCAAACTTTAGACTTGGGTTCATATACTCTTTTGCGTAATGGTACCTGAGGTTTAATTGTAGCATTTTGAGGCTCTACAGGAGCAGCTGGCAGAGGCTTTCTTGGAGTAGTTGTCTGATTATGCTCTGCCATATATGACAATCAAATGGACCTGAACAATTAACACATGAAACAAAATATTAATATATGACAACAAAAATAGCTAATAGGAAGTAACATAAACATATAAGACAGAAAGATGTCAAAATTTTAATTGCGTTTGTATAATCATACATGAGGAACTAAGTAATTGAGATTTTATCAGATTACCTAGAATACTTTTTTTTTTTTTATAACTCTTTCTTCACTTTCATGCGATATGATTCGTCCCTAATAAAACTTTAAGTGTATATTATATTATATGATTAAACCAATAGGTCCATTGATCAAGGAGAACAGACTTACTGTGTTGTTTAGGTAGGCTGCAGAATGAGAGAAGGTAGACCGAGTTGCTGTCTTTCTGAGCAATTTCTTCTGGACACAAAGAAATTTAGGGTTTGGAGTCTAACAATTTAATATATAGCTTTAGGGTTTATGGATTTAAGGGTAATTTATTAAAATATATACTAGAAAGGATATGGGTTTTTGAACTTGGCTCACTTAGGTGGAATATGAATATTAATTAATATGGGCCACAATCAAGTTTAGTTAATCGGGTTGGGTTGGGTTGGGGATAGGCGGGCAAATGATCAACCCAACTCAACCCAATCAATGAACGAGTTGAAATTCAGTTGGGTTCGGGCAGGTTATAACTAAAAAAAATCCGCTTGTTCGAGTTTAAAGTCGGGTTGGACATGGACGGGTTCGGATTGGCCCAACCCAAGTTGCACCCCTAGGTTTTAGTAGCTGAGCCTTTGTGTTGACGAGGATTTTTGGCAAATCTTCGTATAGGAGGTTAACTTCAATGGTATACTTCTCAATCTACTTTATTGTACTTTACTTATGCTCTAACATCACATGTTGAATGGGTTCATTCCCGCTCACTTGCGCACTCTTACATCTAAACACTTTTAGGTTTAAACTTGCTCACTTTTTACTTATCACTACATTTTATGGCTTCGTCACCCTTCTGGTGACAACCAGCACAGCTCGATTCGGAGTCCAGTAAACATTTCGGGTTGGGGTGTGCCAAAAACTGAGATACAAATCAAGCTAAAATTTAAATGTATTTTTTGTAAAACAAAATTTGAAATTTCTGAAAAATTATGAACCTGTTCTAACTTTTCTCTACATTGATTTGTTAGTTAAAATGACTGGGCTGGGATTTCAATCTACTGGGCCTTGCCCTGCGTTGCATTCTGATGCGCCGAACACTAAATTTAATCCCATCAGATTAAAAAGAGATGGGCCTAATGAATCGTGAGATTGAAATGGTTTGAAGGAACTTTACCTTTGTAATCATACTTTTACACTTAGACCAAGTCCAATAGATTTGAGTTTTAAACCCGTAAGGCTTTTCAAGTCATTAGGATAAAATAAGGTTTTGGGTTAAACTTATTTTTGAGCCAAAATTTAGACTAAAAAATGAGTCGAGGATAGTGGCTAGGAGCCTGAACCTATTTGCTAACGCTATTGGGCACTCGTGGAAAGATCAAAGACTTTTTTTTTGTTGGACAGCCCACGTGGTTCGACTGTTGGTTTATCCGCAAATCCAAATACAATTTTTTTTTTTTTAAATTAAATTTATAAATACATTAAATGTAATGGCTGAGATCGAATATGAGCAAATTTAACAGTACAAAAAAGATCAAATTTTCCAAACTAAAACCAACAACAAAACAATTGTAAAATTATTTAAATCAAAATCCCCAAAAAAACTCTACATATACCTATGTATTTTGTTCAAACATCCACACAAAATTCACTTTCGTCAAACAAATCCTTCATTTTTTTTCTTTCTACCACTTATGTATTTGTGTTTAAGAATGCGGTTGGTTGTGTGGTTTTCCATGTTCTTTCATGTGGTGCATGTGTAAGAATGAGGTAGGTTTAGTGATTTTTCATTATTTATTGGAATTTAGATATTTTTAGGTTAAAATGTTCATAAAAATACATTATGATAATCTACATAAATTTTATTTTTAAAAAAGTTTTCCCAAAAAAAAAAAAATTAGGCTAAAACCATTCTTTAATAATCTCGGACTAAAATTTTAAGCTAAAACTATTGGAGAAGAAAAATCATTTCTCGGTTAAAACCTAAATTTTCTAGGATAAAAATTTAGGTTTTAACCTCAACTATTGGAGTTGGTCTTACAGAAGTATAACCATTACAAATTTACAGTCATGCTAAACGAAGTTTTTTGTGTTAAAACTCTTAATTTTTTTCCCTGATACAACGATATATTTATACTAAAAAATACAAAATAAATTAGTATCAAACTCTCTATTTACGAGTTTAGAATCTATGATATCTCAATTACAACTGAATGTCATGTTTGTTTTGCTAATAGTCGATGGATTAATATATATCTACAATGACTGTCCAATATGTCTGTGAAATGTGAAGATAGAACTGTATATACCACTTCTAAAAAGTAGGCTAACTTTATATACCACTTCTAAAGAAGATGTGATGACTATACCACACATGCAACATATTTATATGTTGCATAAATAATGGATTATAGTTTTCAAAATAAAATAAAATAATAATAATGGGTTATTATACAAAATGGTCCATGAGATTTGCATGATCAATAGAAATGGTCCCTAAGATTGAAAATCAATAGAAATGGTTCATGAGATTGTCCACCATCCATGATTTTGGTCCTTTCGTTAAAAACTCTTTGGGCAATTTTTAAAGCTTCGTAACTCAATTGATTTTTAACCAAATTTGACCCATAATATATCAAAATGAAGATAAGAAATTGTATAACAAGATTATACCTATTTGGAAGCCCAATGATTGACGGAGATGGCTAAAAAATAGCCTGAAAGGTGACTCGTCCGCAGAAAAACTGGAAAACTCTTCGGAAACTGGGTAAAATTTAAATGTTCATAACTTCTTTAATACTCAACCAAATCGAGTAATTCACAAACGAAAATCATACTTCTCGCCAAGACAAAGAGAATGATATCTTTCTTTACTACTAACTCGCCGTGGTTTGGCTGAAAAATTGCTCGAAAGTGGCTAACTTGAAAATGGTTAGCCACTTTCAAGCCATTGTCCGACCAAACCACGACAAGTTAGCCTTCAAAAAATGTACCATTCTCTTCTTCTCGTCAAGAAGTATTATTTTCGTTTTTGAATCACTCGATTTGGTTTAAGTATTGAAGAAGTTATGAACGTTTACAGTTTACAAAGTTTCCAGCGAGTTTTCCAGTTTTTCCGCGGACCAGTCACCTTTCAAGCTATTTTCCGGCCATCTCCGGCAACCATTGGGCTTCCAAAAAGGTATAATCTTATTCTACACTTTACTATCTTCATTTTAATATATTATGAGTCGAATTTTGTTAAGAAACGATTGAGTTACAAAGCTTTGAAAATTGCCCAAAATCGTTTTTAACGGAATGACCAAAATCATGGATTGTGGACAATCTCAGTGACCATTTCTATTGGTCATGCAAATCTCAGGACCATTTTGTACAATAGCCCCATAAATAATTGACTGACCAATAAAACAACATCTATTAGATTAGTGAACTTCGTTATTAGTGCTTCAAACAAATCCTAAAAGCCCATATTGTGTGTAATCTTTGATGTCTGGTTTTTTTTCTCTAGGGTTTGCCCCCATTCAAGTAAGAGAAATTCCTACATACATAAAAACATAAGGAAGATGAGCAATTTGCTGCAAAATTTTAGCCCTCATCTAATCAATATGTGTGGACTTTGGAGATGGATGCGAAGGGAGTGGTGACAGTTATCAACTCGGAAGAGACCTGTTTCGAAATTGAAGGCAAATTATTATTGGGTGATGTTAAAAGCATTGAAAAAGGCCATTCCGTTCTTTTTACGTGTTCATGAAAAGAGCGTGAAGCCAATGTTGTGGCACATGAACTAGCACAATTTTCTGTTTAACGTGTAGTGTATTCTACTACCAAAAGGGACAACGGATTCGGAAGCATGCACCTACCCCTCTTTCCTTGTTCATATTAAAACTCGTGACAAATTATTCCTAAGATATTTTATGAAAATATACACTCCTTTAGGTCTAGTGATAGAACATAACTTAGCTACTGAAAAATAACATATGTCCAAGTAATTAATTTTGTAATTACAGATTGAATATGTATCCGTCTATGATTGGCTAGCAGCATGAGCTACTACTGATTTTTCAACAGCTAAGTACTGTTCTATCACGAGGTGTACAGGAGTTTTTATTTTCATTAAATATATTCGGATGAAGCCAATGGCCCAATCTTCTCAGATTCATTTCATGTGTCTTTTTTCTCTTTTTTCCTCGACAGATTTTTTATTTTGTCAGTCATGAAAACATCCTATACGGCTATACTGTTCTAAAGAGTTGGATCGATATCAGCTCCAAATATGGCTAGCCATACAAGTGTTTTTTCATGAGAGATTTTGATTTGAAATTAAATATCATTTCACAAAAAGAATTTCTTTGAAGGAAACACAATAGTCTTTATAGTCGCTAGTGGTGGCCCTCAAGAATACTGTGATAACACCAATTATTCAAAATAGCTTACCAAAGTTAGACATTTTGTAATGCCAATCATCCCGAGAATCACTTTGGTGGAGATAGTGATTTTAATATGTATCATCTGCCAATTCATGTCGTACACCAATGTGGTACAAATATAGCGCCTTTCTAGCATAACTTACAAAATTGTGCATAGATTAAAAACGGCGTAATTTCAACATTAAATATAAGATTAACGTAGAAAACAAAAATAAAAGATATGAAGTTAACGTTAAATATAAGATTAACGTAGTAAATAAAAGTAAAAGATACAAAGTTAAGGATGCATTAGTAGACTTTCAAGGTAATAAGAATTTATTAACAAACCGTTAAGAACATACATAAAACAGACATGTCAAACGTAATTAAGAGGACGCACATGCTAAAATAGAGATCACTTAATTTGAAACTTAACACACTCGCTATTAATACAATACAACGATGCATTAGAGGGTTAAATTACATGGATTCTATGGTTGCAACCTAGTGACTGATAAGTAAAAGTATAGGATGAAGCTTTCAAGTCTCCCTCAAGTTCAAGTATTTTAGTCCTGGAAACTTGATCACTTTCTACACTCGTCATTTGCAGAAGATTCCTACCCTAAATGTGAGAGGCTTTTTATGGTGGTGGGGGAATCATGCAAGAAATGTGGCTGATTGCAGGTCCACACTAACCTACTACGGTACCACTTTAGGTAGATTTTGCCTTTTCCATGGAATCTGGATCCTTACCGGATCTTCTTTGCGAGAATTTCGAGCATCCTTGGATCGTATTCATTCATTTTATATGATAAAAATTATTTTAAATATTTTTATTTAAAATTGAACACAAACATTACTTGACAAAAACTGACAGCACAATGTACGATAAACAAACATAATTTACGAATTCCTAAGATACTGTTGGTTTTCCATGACCTGGATTTATAAAGCTTCGAGCCTACAAGTTCATCAGCTTTGTCATGATTGGATTGCATATGCTATTTTCGTTTATGGCCCCCCAATATAATGTGAAAAAGGGAATTATCCTCCGTGATGTCATCCTTAATGCGTGCTTACAATAATTATTTGAAGTGTTCGGCGTTAAAAAAAAGTGTCAAAATCGATAGTCTAAATTTATTAGTGAAAAATGCTCGACTTTACTAAAAGATAGAATTTGCGTTATCACTAATTCTATGCCCGTAATCCAACTTTTACTTGGTGTACACTATCACGATCATATCATTTATGATCGATGTTCATCAATACGATAAGATTTTTGATGCTTGTGCCAAAGGTCAACACTAGTATAATATCAATTAATTAATTAATTAAGAAAGAAAATAACATGATTTAAGGATAAGAATTTTGAAAATAAGGCTTCTATTCATATAATTGAAATAAGGAGATGAGGCTGCACTCTACAAATATAATTCAAAAGTATAAGATCTGTCACAAAACTTGTAAATATACTATAGAAATAAGAAAATATTCTACTGTTAGTTGCGTGTGGATGCTTGACGCAAGTATATATATAGTTGTTTATAAAGTTTATTGTGGATGACACACTCATCAATAATTGTTATAGTATTACAACTCAAATTGAATATAAGAAACACACTCATTTTAGTGAGAAAAGCTTATGCGTAATGAGTCTTATACTTTTATTATGTGTTCTGCAACACTCATTCCATGATAAAATCAAACAATAGAGTAGAAACGTTTGTTATGAAAAACCCCAAGGCCATGAAAGATAAAAGAGGCCAAGTGACCTTAAAGTTGACTTTCACTACTAAGATCTGTGAGCCCGTGACATTGGGGAAATAAAGATATTGCAAAAGTGGGTCCTCCTCAACTCATATAAAACCAACAGGATCCTTTCTAGATTCTTTTAGCGAGAATCCTAGAGATATGTAAATTGTGTCCGTTCATCATACATCATACAATTTTTTTTTTAAATACTGTTTATATTTATTTTTAAATAAAAATATTTAAAATAATTTTTTACCACATGATGTACAATGAACAGACACGATTCACGAATTTTTGTGATCCTTACAAAGATGATCTGACATGGATCCAGACTCACTTGCATTGAGGATCCTCTTCAGATTCTCTTTGTGAGGATCTTGGGGATTCTCCAATCACGTCCGTTCATCGTACATTGTGTTAATCAGTTTTCGTCAGGTTCTATTTATACTCAATTTTAGATAAAAAAAATTTAATAATTTCTGATCGTAAGATATACGATGAACATATATGATTGAAAAATCATCGGGATCATCACAAAGAGGATCCTCATCCTCCCACTTGATCCCTCACTATGTTTTATTTATACTACAGCCCTTTTGGCCTTTAGTACTAGAAATATCTGAATCAAACCAATCCCAAAGACCATCTGCAAATTTTCTTTTCCTCAGATCTTCACAAAAAAATACACAAATTTCTGCTAGCCACACCTACTAAATTTCCTTTGCAGTTTAGCCCGACAAGAAACAGCGCACCGGAATACCGCCATCGCAAAAAATGAGCATCAAGAGAGGGAGTGAACCATTTCAATTTGCAGTCCATGTGGTTAAAGGAAGATGGTTCTCAGTTTTTGCCTCATTTCTCATAATGGCAGGAGCTGGAGCTACTTACCTCTTTGGTGTCTACTCCAAGCAGATCAAGTCCTCTCTTGGCTATGACCAAACTACCCTCAACCTGCTAGGGTTTTTCAAGGACCTTGGTGCAAATGTTGGTGTCCTCTCAGGGCTCATTGGTGAAGTCACACCAACATGGTTTGTCCTCCTCATTGGCTCAGCCATGAATTTTGCAGGCTACTTCATGATTTGGCTTGCTGTCACTGCCAAAATCCCCAAGCCAAAAGTTTGGCACATGTGCCTCTACATTTGCATTGGAGCCAACTCTCAGAATTTTGCAAATACAGGAGCTCTTGTCACATGTGTGAAGAATTTTCCGGCTAGTCGCGGCGTTATGCTTGGATTGTTAAAGGGGTTTACTGGACTCAGTGGAGCTATGTTCACTCAAATTTACTTGGCGGTTTATGGAAACAACTCGAAATCCATGATTCTTCTCATTGCTTGGCTTCCGGCTGCACTGTCGGTAATTTTCGTGTACACCATTAGGCCAATGAAGCTTGTTAGGCAACCCAATGAGCTCAGAGTGTTTTACCACTTCCTCTATGTCTCAATTGGTCTTGCTGTTTTCCTCATGGCTATGATTGTACTTCAGAAGCAGGTTGATTTCTCACAAGCTGCTTATGCTGGAAGTGTTTCTGTGGTTTGTTTTTTCCTTTTTGTCCCTCTTGGTATTGCAATTAGAGAGGAGTTAATCCTATGGAATCTCATGAAACAACCTGTTGATCCTCCAACCGAGTTAACTGTTACGAAACTTCCTGCACAAGAAAGTGAAGTGAAAGAGGAGCAAGAAAAGAAAACAAAGATTTCTTGTTTTGTTGATGTATTCAACAAACCAAAAAGAGGAGAGGACTACACAATCTTACAAGCATTGCTAAGCATCGACATGCTCATTTTGTTCATCGCAACACTATGCGGACTCGGGTCAAGCCTGACAGCAGTGGACAATTTGGGGCAAATTGGTGAGTCTCTTGGATATCCGACTAAAACAATAAGCTCATTTGTGTCATTGGTGAGCATATGGAACTACTTTGGGAGGGTTTTTTCGGGGTTTGTCTCCGAAAGCCTATTGGTAAAATGGAAAGTCCCCAGACCCCTAATGATGACTCTTGTTCTTCTTCTGTCCTGCGTTGGCCACCTCCTCATTGCATTTCCTGCCCCGGGATCAGTCTATGTGGCATCCGTGATCATCGGATTTTCTTTCGGTGCTCAATTGCCATTGCTTTTCGCAATCATTTCCGAGCTCTTTGGGCTCAAGTACTACTCCACATTGTTTAATTGTGGACAGCTTGCAAGCCCCCTCGGGTCCTATATTCTGAATGTGAAGGTTACCGGAATGCTGTATGACAGAGAAGCATTGAAGGAGTTGGCAAAGAGTGGGATGGCGAGGTCTTCGGTGAAGGAGCTGATCTGCCTTGGGAACCAATGTTATAGGTTGGCATTCTCAATTTTAGCTGCTATAACATTCTTTGGTGCAGTTGTTTCATTGATTTTGGTGGTGAGGACAAGAGAGTTTTACAATGGTGATATTTATAAGAAGTTTAGAGAGGAAGCAGAGGACTCCTAGATTTTTTGTTTTTTTGGAACACCACCATCTCTTGCATTTGACAAGATGTGGAATTTGATATGTTATGCACTCAGAATTGTTGGATTAGAGTTTCTTGAGAAATGAAGTGCACCAAGAAGCAGTTGGACATTCTCCTGGTGAACAATATATGCATACGCTACTACTACTGAAAAGATTGTGATTTCTCACTTGTGGTGTCTTCATTTACAATTGGGCACTTTTTGTTTCTTTTACCACTTGGTCTGTTTTGGCGAGCAAGGAGACGGATAGTCGGTGCCAGAAAAATGCGTATGCTATTCTACTATCAATTTGAATCACGCATTCTAATAAAAATTAATGTGGTCAAATATATATCCCTACTACACCATACAACTTTTATCACCTAATTTCTTCAGTTCGCAAAAAAATAGACTTGACGTATAAACGAACAAAACTTTGGACATATCAGAGCTGCCATCCATTTACGACAAATCCATGTCACTGCGGGTAATTTCACCAGCTCCACCAACATCTCTTTTTTTTTTTTTTTTTTCTCTTGAAATTGTAGAATAAGAGCTGAAAACTTGAGCATGTTGCCATGTTAGGCATAGCCATCAAACAGATGAGTTGGATAAACCGTGGTCAAAATTTACGATTTTTTTTTTTTCAATACAAATTGTAGGAAATCGAGTTATAAACTTATCATAATCGTAATCTATTACCTCACTTTCTCCCTCGAGAAAGAAACTTACGCGATTCTATAGAGTAATACGCAAGTTATAGACTCTATTAGTTATTATATGTGAGCCTCTCCGTGTAGTGATATGAATATAATTAGATTCAAGTCCAAATGGGAACAAAACCAATCAGCTTTATGCTACTCAATGCTACGGAAGTAGTGATATATATATTTTTTTTCATTTATAAGTGAGAGATTTTAAGTTTGAATTTCGTGAATGACAAATTCGATACAATTTATTACTCAATCCTTTAGTGTAAATATATTGTTGTATTGTAAAAAGAAAAATGCTAAGAAGACTCTCTCAAAAATAGGACTCTCCATGGACCATGCCACCTCATTTTTTTGCACAATGTTGACATGGAAATTAATGTTAAAAGAGAATTCATGAAGAGTCTCGCTTTGAGAAAGTCTCCTTAGCATTTCTTGTTAGAGTATGAGTGTGATTCATACGATTTGGTAATAATCCTTGTTGTCTCAGATTGCTATAAAGAAGTCTTAATATGTTTATGAGAGTTAATTCGACTTTGGTTTGGATTGAAACTCTGTGTTGATAAGCTTAAGAATAAAACTCATACAAGGATTTGGTCTTGTATTCCTTGTAGGATTATTATAGGGTAATCCAGATTTTGTAAGTTCTTTCTTGTGCTAATATCGTTTGGTAGATTGTCTCCTATAGTGATTCTAATAGGAGAATCAGTTGGGGACATTCGATACATACATACATATATATATATATATATATGAACATTAGTCACTGCTCTTGCAATATCTTTGCTTATCTTGTTCCAAAGACCTATTATTTGGAGAGCAATTGTGTTTTGCTAAAGAGGAGAAGGTTAATAGTTCCAAAGCTGCAATGGTTTCTTCTTCTGCATCGAATTCTGCAGGTATGTTTTCTTCTTGTCCTTGCACTGCAACATTGTTCTTGTGCTTTGTGATTTAATAGCATATCTATGATCTATGGTCCGTGTTAAGTATCTGTCTTACATGTGGTATCTGAGCCTAGTTGATTATCGCTATTAAATTTGAAAGATTTGTTCAAGAATTGATCAGTATTACATGGGTGTTCATCATGAACTTTCTAAACCCAGGAAAAGATGCGAACGACACCGTGTCACTAAAAGAGTCGTTACCCTTTTAAAACGTTCAAAATTTTTGACCGTTAAAAGCATATGCACTTTGCTTTCTTCTTTCTTTGCTCTTCGCTTGTGTTGGTTGTAAAGTTTTCTTGCTTCTCGTATCTTGTGAAACACAACAAATCTTCATCTTTTCCACTGATTCTTATCTACTACTACAAATCCTTGTGCTCGATTTTGAGAGGTATGTTTTAACAAATTCATATTTTTTCAAAAAAAAATTGTGTCTGTTATGGTGAAGATTTGAGTTAGATAGCAAGATTTAAATAATGTGAGTTATGAAGATCCATAATTACATATGGATACTGCTGAATCAACTTGAAAGTTTTCAACTGTTAATTTAAAAAAAAAAAAAAACAATAGTGAACTGGTTTGGAGGTCAAATTTGTTCAATTGATTATTAAAGACAAGTGATATGACATCATTTAAGGAATAACTTTAGTTTAATTTTGAATGTTGGCTGCATAAAAGGCAGAAGCTAGAGTTTCATTATTTTTAAACTTTTACTGTTGTCAGTTTGGAAGGGGAGAAACCCGTGTTTCTCAATCTGGGGTTGAGAGAACTTTTTTATGCTTGCTTATTTGATGATAAGTATAGTAATTTAGCTGTATACATCTCTCTTAAACATCATAATTTTGATTTTCGAAATTATTGCTTCCGCTATGTTGATTATGATGTTTGCAGATTGAGATAATTTTGGTTTATTAATCCTCCTTGTATTATTAGTGTAATGAATAAACTTGTATTCTGATATGCTAATTGTGTTATTAAGAACCATTGAACAAAGATCATGTTATCTGCATATTGAGATTATATTATCATTCTGGTCCTTCATATTGATATGATCTGAGAGTTGGGTGACTCGGGTTATATCACGTATTGACGTTAACTCGTTCGTTGTTCTATTGTTTCTCTTGTTTTATTGAAATCTGAATGAGAATTGTTCTTTTCTGGGAATTGGTGCCGACGGGATTCTGGCTGATAACTTTGGTGATGGCAATCCATATGGTCTCGAGCATTGATGGATAATTTTTTTCGTTCATTTGGAGCTGAGGAAGTGCAATCGAGTTGACGAATATGGGTCCAGTGATGCATTCAGGTAATTCAGTCCGCTATTTCACGCATGATTAATTATTCTCTCATATGCATGATTATAGTGTGATGAGTTAAAACATGATGAATTAGGGCTTTTGTTATTTCGAGTATGCTTGTTTATATATATATTGTGAATGCATGATTAAACTCGAAATCCCTTTATAGATGCCAACTTGTGATTTATGTGAGATGTTTGAAATCATCTTTTGCTGCATTAAAAAAAAAAAAAAAATTAGTGTAGCATTTTTTCTTGGTGGAGGATATAACTTGTTCTTATACAACACCTATTGTTCTCTTTTATCTGTTTGGTGTTGGGACATATATGATGAATATCAATTTGGGATGGAATCATTTTGACTGCATGTGTACTGTGACATCCCACATTGCCCAGGGGAGTGATCCTTAAATGTATATTCTCATCCTTACCTAGCACGAGGCCTTTTGGGAGCTCACTGGCTTCGTGTTCCGTAGGAACTCCGAAGTTAAGCGAGAAGGAGGCTTGAGCAATCCCATGATGGGTGACCCACTGGGAAGTTGCTCGTGAGTTCCCAAAAACAAAACCGTGAGGGAATGGTAAGCCCAAAGCGGACAATATCGTGCTACGGTGGTGGAGCGGGCCCGGAAAGTGATCCGCCCCGGGCCGGGATGTGACAAATTTGGTATCAGAGCCTAACCCTGGCCGTGGTGTGCCGACGAGGACGTCGGGCCCCTAAGGGGGGTGGATTGTGACATCCCACATTGCCCAGGGGAGTGATCCTTAAATGTATATTCTCATCTCTACCTAGCACGAGGCCTTTTGGGAGCTCACTGGCTTCGGGTTCCGTAGGAACTCCGAAGTTAAGCGAGAAGGAGGCTAGAGCAATCCCAGGATGGGTGACCCACTGGGAAGTTGCTCGTGAGTTCCCAAAAACAAAACCGTGAGGGAATGGTAAGCCCAAAGCGGACAATATCGTGCTACGGTGGTGGAGCGGGCCCGGGAAGTGGTCCCGCCCGAGCCGGGATGTGACATGTACTCCATAAATTGATACTGTCTAAATGAATTTTGGCAAGTATATATGCTTAATGACTAAGTGGTTCTAAATATTAAAAGGAAAACTAATGGAATTTGGATGGCATTGTTCCTATTTATGATACATAAACTAAATGCATCAATTTTTGGTTCAAATATCATGTAGGGAATTTCTTG
Organism: Pyrus communis; assembly: GCF_963583255.1. Taxonomy (NCBI): domain Eukaryota; kingdom Viridiplantae; phylum Streptophyta; class Magnoliopsida; order Rosales; family Rosaceae; genus Pyrus; species Pyrus communis. Next base: position 17,288,728 of record NC_084810.1, on the reverse strand, counting down.
CTAATTGAACATGTATATGGAGATAGCATTCGCGCATACACGTTGCATATTGATGCATGCATACAAGAAAATAGATGAACATATATATGTGAAATATGTTTTGGGTAGAATTGTTATTGTCCATATATGCCGGATATGTATACATTGGTGTAATTTGGATTTTATTTTGTAATGATCTTATTTTCATTAGTTGACCCAAATTAGATTTTGTGACAATATATATTGATCTTAGCCTTAAAATTTTACTTGTATGATTATATAGGTCAAGCTATAAATTTTGAGAATTAGCTTGTGTCATCCATATACAAGGATGATAAACAAATTAGCTTATGTGAGCTGTTGTCTATATTTATGAATTCATAAGGAAGCCTGTGCTTATTGTATTGTGAAAATCATGGAGTTTAAGATGCATGCTTATTGTATCTGAATATTTGTGATTTCATTTATGATGAATGCTTTCGCCATTATCTTTTGGTTGAAATCACAAATAGGGAGGAAGATGAACTTTGAGTTCTCCAGAAGAAATAGTGGTCTTGATTATCCCGTTTTAATCAAGACATATTGTTGTGATATATATCCAGACATTATCAAAATTTGGTTGATCTTGCTCGATGAATATTGAACTAGTTAGGATCAAATTGAATGCAAAAATATTGTGCTTGCTATTCTAATTTTGATCATTGTTGAAACTGGTGATTTTGGGTTTATGTGAGATAATTTTTTCCGAATGGATTGTGACTATCTTTTGATACATAGACTGTTTGCATAATGATTTAGGTGTATATGACTAAACTGAGATTATGCAATTGGTGAGGAATCGGGAACCAATTGGTTCCTATCTCCGGTTTCTTTATCGGTTGTGCAGTACATTCTGCTTATGCTTAAGTGGGAGAATCATATGTTCAAATGTAAGCATAAGGTTAAGAGAATTTAGGCCGGCCATTATAATTCATTTGGATGCTTAAAAACCAGTTTATGGTTTTATTGAAGCAATTGGTTGAATTATTTGTGTTACTTAATTTGTTTAAGTAATGAGAAGGATCCTATTATGTTAGCATTCAAAAGGAAACGAATTTGGTTTCCATATGGATTTTGATTAGTCATCCATTGTATTGGAATGATTTTTAGTTAATATAGTTGCTATTAACTTGTACTTAACTTGGTTGTGTTAAGTATGGCCTAGATAAGTGGGAGCAAATCGGTTTGGTTTTGCTATATTGGTTCACATAATTACAAAGTGCAAATTAAGTATGTTGTGACTTTTGAGTTAATTATGCGATGCAACAAAAAAGATTTTTAAGTTCAATACTTTAAAATGCATAGGTACGTTGTATATGAGGTTAAGTTTTTGTTATCCAAAAGATTTGGTGATCGCTTCTATGAATATGATAAAGCTGATGATTGGATCATAACTGTGCTATTCATGCAATTATGAATAATTTTAAGTTGACAGCTTACTGTCAAGAATGTTTGGTATTTAAGATATCAATTTTGGGCTATATGAGTGGGTGTAGACGTCTTGGTTTACTCTTGAGCTTAGATACATTGCTATGAACATGATTTGGACATTGTGATTTGTAAGTTAAATCTATATTTTGTGTTGCAGAGGCAATTATAAATTCATTGTTTTGGTTTATGTAAGCTGGTTGTGTCTATGTACTAGTGTGTTGATGAATAACTTATGTGATTACCTTTATATTGAATTTGAGATGATTATTCATTATTATGAATCATACTCAAGTGGGAGAATGTTAGAGTATGAGTATGATTCATACGGTTTGGTAATAATCCTTGTTGTCTCAGATTGCTATAAAGAAGTCTTAATATGTTTATGAGAGTTAATTCGACTTTGGTTTGGATTGAAACTCAGTGTTGATAAGCTTAAGAATAGAACTCGTACAAGGATTTGGTCTTGTATTCCTTGTAGGATTATTATAGGGTAATCCAGATTTTGTAAGTTCTTTCTTGTGCTAATATCGTTTGGTAGATTGTCTCCTATACTGATTCTAATAGGAGAATCAGTTGGGGACATTTGATACATACATACATACATATATATATATATATGAACATTAGTCACTGCTCTTGCAATATCTTTGCTTATCTCGTTCCAAAGACCTATCATTTGGAGAGCAATTGTGTTTTGCTAAAGAGGTAATAGTTCCAAAGCTGCAATGGCTTCTTCTTCTGCATCGAATTCTGCAGGTATGTTTTCTTCTTGTCCTTGCACTGCAACATTGTTCTTGTGCTTCGTGATTTAATAGCATATCTATGATCTATGGTCCGTGTTAAGTATCTGTCTTACATTTCTGTCTTGCAAAAAAAAACCAACAAGCTCGTAGGAAAAAAAACACTCGTGTGAAGAGTAATATACACTGCAATGGTCTTTAATTTGTATTTATGACTAGTGGATTATGTTTTAATGAGGACCAATTGTTCATAATCGGTACCTATAAAAAGAAGGGAATGCATGGAAATGATCCTTGGCCTATGTTGCCACATCACTTTCACATCATTTTCTTATGTTCTTCAATGGGTAAGATAAGTGTTTGCTTACATGATTTAAACAATTATTAATTACCAAAATAAGTAGAAATTTTTTTTTTTTTTTTTTTTTTTTTTTTTTGCCAAAGTAGAAATAAATATAACCATATAGAAAATTAAGATAAGTTCTTACTCAAATTGACAAAAAAAAAAAAAGGATATTTGGATAGGAATTTGGCACGAGTAATTATGGAGAGTGATTCATTGCAGGTGGTTCAGGCTATTGGCAATCGCGTCCAGGGGTCTTCACTGATTGATCTTCTAGTGGAAGATATCCATGCTCTTTTGTGGGTTTTTGTGGACTCGCAGGTGTGTTATTTGTGTTGTACTGCTAATGTTGTGGCACATAGTATGGCCAAGTTGGATGTTTCCTTTTCTAGTGATTTTTGTCGGTTTAAGGAGCCTCTAGATGTGATTGTGGAGGCCCTCTTCCATGAAGTTTGATTTATCATTTTCTGAATAAAATGCTATCGATTCTTTTCCAAAAAAAAAAACAGAAACCATAGAAATCTTTGATTTTGCATTGGAAGACAATAACATTGGATTAACATGATAAGCATGAACCTTAATTAATGGCTCACACAAAATAACTCGCTCGCTTTACTCGACCTAATTTGCCTACTATAATACAATTCCCACATCCCCATTTGTCACATTTCCATCAGTTAATGGGGGCTCTTGGCACTTCACCCTCTCATAAATCTGCCACTCGATGCCAAATCAACCCAAACCCCATCTTTAATTTCTCTCTTCTTAAACCTCTATCAGAATTGCTAGTGTCTTTGCTCGAAGTTGGTTAAAAGCATTCACTTTCTGCGATCGAGGTCCTCAATACGATACTCCCATTCTCCAGCATCGTTTGTATCGAGCTTGGGGTACCACAGCCATGGCCAAAATGAGTAGTTCTAGGAGCAGCGGCAGCAGCAATGGAGGTGGACCGTGTGAATTTGCATTGCAGGTGGTGAAAGGAAGATGGTTCACGGTTTTTGCATCTTTTCTGATCATGGCAGGAGCTGGTGCCACCTATCTCTTTGGTGTATATTCCAAAGACATCAAGTCCACTCTTGGATATGACCAAACTACCCTCAACATGCTAGGCTTCTTCAAAGACCTTGGTGCGAATGTTGGTGTTCTCTCAGGGCTAATTGGTGAGGTAACCCCTACCTGGTTTGTCCTTCTACTAGGATCAGGCCTGAATTTTGTTGGGTATTTCATGATTTACCTTGCTGTCACTGAAAAAATTGCAAAACCTAAAGTTTGGCAGATGTGCCTTTACATTTGCGTTGGAGCCAATTCTCAAAATTTTGTAAATACGGGAGCTCTTGTCACTTGTGTAAAAAATTTCCCAGAAAGTAGAGGTGTAATGCTTGGTCTGTTAAAAGGTTTTACTGGGCTCAGTGGAGCTATTTTTACCCAACTTTACCTTGCCATATACCCTAATGACTCAAAATCATTGATTCTTTTAATTGGGTGGCTGCCCGCTGCACTATCAGTAGTTTTTGTTTACACCATTAGGCCAATGCAAGTGGTTAGGCAAAAAAATGAGATAAGGGTTTTTTACCATTTCCTCTACATCTCAATCTCCCTTGCATTGTTCATCATGGCTATGAGTTTGATTCAAAGGAAGGTTGCTTTCTCCCAAGCTGCCTATGCTGGAACTGCTACCGTTGTTTGCCTGTTTATGTTTATCCCTCTCGGGGTTGCCATTCGAGAAGAGCTAGTCCTCTGGAACCTCAAGAAAAAAACAGTTGATCCACCGACAGAGATCACTGTTGAAAAGCCGAGCGAAATCCAAGAAGCTAAGGATGATTTGGATCCGGCGTCAAGTTCCTCAGCCGTGCAAGATCAAAACAAAAAGAGCACATCTTGTTGCGGCGACATATGCAACAAACCAACAAGAGGTGAAGATTATACAATTTTACAAGCACTTTTAAGTACGGACATGATTATTTTGTTCATTGCAACATTTTGTGGACTTGGATCAAGTTTGACAGCAATTGACAATTTAGGGCAGATTGGTGAGGCATTAGGATATCCAACCAAAACAATAAGCACATTTGTTTCTTTAGTGAGCATTTGGAACTATTTTGGTAGGGTTTTCTCTGGGTTTGTCTCAGAAACCCTAATGGGGAAGTGGAAAGTCCCTAGAACACTCATGATGACCATCATGCTTGTTCTATCATCCATTTCCTACCTCTCCATCGCCTTCCCGTTCCGGGGTTCGGTCTACGTGGCATCGGTGGTAATCGGAGTCTCTTTCGGCGCTCAACTGACATTGCTTTTCACAATCATTTCCGAGCTCTTTGGCCTGAAATACTACGCTACATTGTTCAATTGTGGGCAGCTTGCAAGTCCCCTTGGGTCCTATATTCTCAATGTGAAGGTGACCGGGATGCTCTATGATAGAGAGGCACTGAAGCAGCTAGCAAAGAAAGGGCTGACGAGGGCATCGGTGAAGGAGCTTACTTGCCTTGGAAGTCAATGCTATAGGCTGTCTTTCTCTATTCTGGCTGGTATCACATTCTTTGGTGCTCTTGTTTCACTGATTCTGGTGGTAAGGACTAGAGACTTCTACAAAGGTGATATTTATAAGAAGTATAGAGAGCCTGCATAGATATCTGTTTGGTTTAATTCTCACCGGGTCAAAAACTTGAAATCTAACAGCATCTGGGAGGGCACTCTCTATATTATTATTTTTATGATTATATTTTATTTTCAGTAGATTTCAGCTAAATTAGCTAGATAGAAAGTCTTTTTATTATCTAACCCTTTTTGAAGTGGCTGGTGCAAACCATGCTCCGTATCTTTAACTAGTCATAAATTTCTATTGTGGCTTATTTTTGGTTGAAGAATTGCTTGTGATTTCGAGGTTAATGATCCCAAATATTAATTTCGTCCTGAATGGAGTGGCTATATTAGTGACAGTGTTATTCTTAATCTATGAAGCACGGATATAGAGTAGGAGGGGGATTTGGGAGTATGAAAACTCAAAGAATCTCAATTTAGGAACGTGATTTATTCGCAATGCTTTGCTAAAAACAAAGGAAATAAAACTTGTTAGAAAATATTGAAAATTGCATATGAAGTCACCCTATCTAATATCCGCTCTTTCTCTCCACGTTTAGGGAGCTCAAAACCATTTCTCCAAAGAGGGATTTTCCTTCAACATGCTCCAATGTATCATGATCAAATATTCGACATAAATAAATAAAAATCTTATGCTATAATACTAGAGGGTTAGTACTGTAAATTGGCTTGAAATAGTTCAAGCTTGCATCGAGTTCAGCTTGTGTTTGACTTGTTGAAGCTCCAAGTCAAGTCTTGTTTGGTTCAATTAGAAAACAAGCCAAGCTTGAACATTAGTATGTTCAACTCGTAAAGCTCATGAGTAGCTTGAATTTTATTTAGAGGGAATTAATGACTCTACTAGTATCTTCCATTGGGTTTCATCCATACAAAAAATTATAAAAATAAAAGAAGTTTATATTTTACATCTTAAATCAATGTGTTTCTAGAAAACTAGATTTTAATCCTTAAATAAGATGAAGTTTAGAAAAATGTCTTATACAAGATTAAAAATTGATTTTAGTCCCTAGACTCTTATTAATGTCAGTATATGTATTTAATGTCTCTTTCTTTATTTATGATTTTATGGTGTTCATAAATAAAATTTTAAGATTATATTATAAATTTTAATTCTCATTATGGTAAGTATCTTATATAAGAAAATATTTTCATAGAGATTTTTCGGTACACTTATATTTTTACATATGTCTTATGCGTCACTAATACATTGTAATATATTTAGGTACGAACATTTCGGTATACTAGTTTAGTATAATATATTTAGGTATGGACATTTCGGTACATTAGTTTAGTATAATATATTTAGGTACGGACATTTCGTACACTAGTTTAGTATCGTATATTTAGGTACGGAATTTTTGGTACACTTATGTTTTTGCATATTTTCTTATGTGCCACTAATTCACTACAATGTATTTAGGTACTACAATGTATATAGGTATGGACATTTCGGTATACTAATTTAGTAAAATATATTATGATACGGACGTTTAGGTATACTAATTAGAAGAAGTTAAATAAAATTAATGAATTAAAATGTGTATAATAATAAATTTAAAATTTAATGTAAAGACATTAAATAAGATATCTATTAAATATTAAAACAATACGAATTTGAATTAAGTACACATTAAAGGATTAAAATCAATATTCAATCTAACACCAGATTTTTATTAAATTTTAATTTTCTTCAAGGATTAAAGTTCAAAACCCCCTAAATTTTGTATGTTGCATTGCTTAGGGCGGAACTAATAACTTGTATAAGCACTTTCCCATCAGCTCAAGCTTCTTTTCGTAGTCAACACAGGGAAGAGGAAAGCTAAATTCAGTCACACATTAACACGGAAAGGCGGAACTAATATCTTGTTTTTAATCTTTGTCATCCTTGTTCTGTTCTTAATGTCAACTTACTATAAAAATATGGCGTAGCCAGCTAACCCTATTGGTTAACTGAAGGAAGGGACCTGACCAAATGCATAGTAGAGATCAGCAAAGCATTTGTGGGTGTCGTTATGAGCTTTAAGAAGATGCTGCTACTTTAAGCAGTTGCATTTTGTCTTTCAGGAATTACAAATGGTTCAAGGGACCTGTCTATTGATAACTTCCGGTCCACTACCTTTCCCATTTTAAAACCCTTTGGAGTTCCCTCAGAAGGGTTGGAGCTGGAAATAAAGAGGAAATAAAGAGTCGTGGATGCGCTACTAAAGGCGGCGGTGAAGTTGTTTTGGCAATCCCAGTTGTTCGAAGTCTGACCGTGAGTTTTTGAGACTTATAAGGCGTTGGCCAAGAGGATTAGAGGGGTGACATTCTCAACGAGAGTGTCTGTAGTCTGTACAGTTTGAAAATACTATGGTGCATGCAGCTCGGGAAGTCTTTATTCCCTTCCTTCCAGATGTTCACATATTTACCGACCATAAAGATGGCCAACAAGCTGGAGAGTATATCCTCAATTTAGATAGTATTATAATTTTACGAGGTGGGATATATTTGATGAACTAATTTGGAAGTACATTTGGAGTTTTATCATGTCGACGTGCCAGTAACACTCTCTTACAGAAAACAATGACTTTATGCAGGTCATCTGGTTATGGAATTTCACTAGTTGCAGAAACCACCTCCGGATGCTATATCTCTGCGGATACAACTATTTCTTATGCACAAGGTGGACAAATAGATGAACTTGACTATGAGAAGAAATAGCTGATGCCTCGGGAGGATGTTGGTACGAAAATTGCTTCTGTTATGCTTGAGGAGATTGAGCAGGGTGGAGTGGTAGATTCAAACCACCGGGTTCATTATCTATTGAATTCTCATACTTTCTCATTTTTAGTTTATTTTTTAAGCTCACAAGGCAACAAATGGAGATATATGCACTAGAACAGAAAAAGGACTAGTTGAAGTGAAACGTTGTCCTGGATGAATTATTTGGTGAAATTTTAGGAGAAAAACCGCTGAGTTCGTTTCTGATTTTACCTAATTTTTCGCAGGTGCTAGATATACTTTTTTTTCCGTTTCAGTAATAGATCCCATTTGTCAGATAAAGATAACAACGAGAAGGATTTGTTATACGATAAAATCATTTAGGACTTTTGTTATTGGCTTTCTAATTTCTGTTTAGCTTCTGATAGTTGGTTTGCAGCTATTTGGTTTTGCAGGGCTGCTTGTGCTTGTTTCTTCTTTGTGATTACGCCATGCACATCAACAAGTGCTGTGATCCTCAAGTGTATGGCTGCGTGTTGAACAACCTATGTAGAAAGATCTCGTGAAAGTCACAACTGATATATGATTTTTGTATATAAAGCGGCAATTTTCTTTTATGATAAAGTGTTGTCACAAGGCCTCCCATGCATCAGTTGTGGAAGAATGCAACTTCATGTCTTTGTACGTCATTTGCTCTTTAGTTCGGACACAATTACAAAAACTTCAGTTATGAAGTTCGAAGTTTTGCAACTTCTGACACTTTAGTTCAGATTTTGTTGAACATCTTCTCGAACTGGATATAGGAAGTGTGATAACACTTAACCACACACGGTTTTTCGGTGCCTACTTAGAGGTTAATGGTGAGATCTGTATTGATTTTTTGATTTTGGAAATGTTTGGACTTATGAGTGGAATTTGTCCTAAACTACATAGTCTAAATATAATTTGGCCTAAAAAGTTAGGCAAGCTACTTTATCATCTTATCACAATACATCATACGATAAAAGAAAGATACAAAACCACAAAAACGAAAAATATAGGCCGAATAAGTTGACAGAAAAAAAGGTCCAAGTCCAAATAAACCAAAAACGCCACTTTCCCGAGTACATTCTTTCTTTTGATCGGTAGCAGAGTTGAGAATTTTGTGAAGTAAACTTCGCTAACGCTTTGCAAAGCATAAAAACATTAGGGTTGTGAAGATATTTCCTAGAAATTCAATATAATTTATCATTATGTATAATCATCAAGTTCGTAATTTCTCTGTAGGCTCCTCATCCAAATTACCGGTGTCTGTTTTGGCAGTCATAAACCAACCGAAAAAGAGAATCTACTGTCTATATTTCTTGTATATATCACCTTTGTAGAACGCTCGCGTCCTATACACCAAAATTAGGGACACAAGAGCACCAAGGAATGTAACAGCAGCTAAAATTGTGAAAGACAACTGATAACAGTGATTCCCAATGCATGTCAAGTCCTTCACTTGTGACCTCGTCAACCCTCTCTTTGCTAGCTCTTTCCTTGCCTCTTTATCATAGAGCGCCCCAGTGAGCTTCACATTTAGAAGATAGGAGCCAAGGGGACTTGCTATTTGCCCACAATTGAACAACGTCGCAAAGTGCTTAAGACCAAAGAGCTCAGAAATAATTGCGAAAAGCAATGGCAACTGAGCGCCAAAAGCAAACCCTATGATCACTGATGCCACATAAACTGAACCAGGGCCAGGGAAGGCAATGAGGAGGAGGCCAACACATGATAGAACAAGAGCACCTGTCATCACTAACGGTCTCGGAATTCTATACCTGATCAGTAGGCTTTCCGAGATAAACCCGGAAAAGACCCTCCCAAAGTAATTCCATATGCTTGTCAATGAGACAAAAGCTCGAACTGTTTTCGTTGGATAACCTAAAGACTCACCAATTTGTCCCAAGTTGTCTACCGCTGTCAAGCTTGATCCAAGTCCACATAATGTTGCAATGAATAATATGAGCATGTCTACACTCAGTAGTGCTTGTAAAATGGTGTAGTCTTCTCCTCTTGGTGGTTTGTTGCATATGTCAGAGAAACAACCTGGCTCAGGTCTCTCTAATTCTTTGTCTTTCGATTCATCCTTTTTAAATTCAGTTTCTCCTGGTTTCTCAACTTTGACCTCAGTTGGAGGATCAACAGGTTGTTTCAGCTGATTCCAAATGACTAGTTCTTCACGAATGGCAATGCCAAGAGGGAGAAAGAGCAAAAAAATTGCTCCGGTTGCGGTTGCTGCATAGGCAGCATGGGAGAAATTTATCGTTTTCTGAAGTAGACTCATAACCATGAGAAATAAGGCAAGGACAACTGAGATGTAGAGGAAATGGTAAAAGACTTGGAGCTCATTGGGTTGCCTAACAACTTTCATTGGTCGAATGCTGTATACAAAAATTATTGATACTGCAGCAGGGAGCCACCCGATAAGCAGAATCAAGGATTTTGAATCGTTTCCATAGACTGCCAAGTAAATTTGTGTCAGGATAGCTCCACTGAGTCCAGTAAAACCCTTTAACAGACCGAGCATAACACCTCTGCTCTCCGGGAAATTCTTGACACAAGTGACAAGAGCTCCTGTATTTGCAAAGTTTTGAGAGTTGGCTCCAATGCAGATGTAAACGCACATCTGCCAAACTTTAGGCTTGGGAATTCTCTGGGTGACAGCCAGCCAAATCATAAAGTATCCGGCAAAGTTCATGACTGCGCCGACTATGAGCACGAACCAAACTGGGGTTACTTCACCGATTAGGCCAGAGAGGACACCGACATTTGCACCAAGATCTTTGGAGAAGCCTAACATGTTGATTTCTGTTTGGTCATAGCCAAGAGTGGCCTTGATCTCTTTGGAATAGGTACCATACAGATAAGTGGCACCGGCTCCGGCCATGATAAGGAACGAGGCGAACACGCTGAACCATCTTCCATTAAGAATATGCCACGAAAACTGGCCAATTTCACTGCATCCCATGCTGCCATTACTACTCATTTTACTGGCTTGGAATTATGAATGTTTTGTTTTTTTTTTTCCTTATGGTTTTGTTAGGAATGCATTAAAGTGCAAGAAAAGTGAAAAAGTAAGATGGATTAGGGTTGAAATTGGGGTTCATATAAAGGAAGAGATTTCACAGAAGGATTGAACTGACAGAAAAGTGGAGCCACAAGATGGCTAGAAGTAAGCCTGAAGAGGAGGTTGGGTGGGTTTGTTTTTAGCCGTCGTTTTGTGAAGGGCTATTTTTTTATCAAACTAATGGAGTAAATTTCTTCAATGCCAGTCAAACTGTAAAAACCAAAAAAGAAAAAAATAGACTGGCTGTAAAAATAGACATTGGTCAAACGTCTCAACCTTGACACAACTCCCCAGATAATGGGAACTCGACACGTGTCCATCACAAAGTTGCTATTAACTTCCTGTGTGTTTGTTTAGTTAGGAACTAAACCATATTAGAGATGGATTAGTATCGAAGAAGGAAAGTTTTCCTTTTAGAACATTTTTGAAAGGTTATTGAGATAAGGAAACTTATCCTATAAAAATATTTACTAAATCATAATAACAAAATCATGTAACTGTGACATTTAATCTCTTATCGACCTACTTGAGTCTTAACTGATGAGAAATGCTAAGAGGATTCTTTCAAATTAAGACTCTTCATGGACTCTTTGTTACATCATGTTTTTTGGTATAATGTTTTGTAACGTAGGCAAAGAAATTGACGTTAAACTATGAGGTAACAGAGGGTCATATTTTTTAGAGTCTCATTAACATTTTTTCATAGCCAAACAGCCTTTCATCCACTCATAAATGTCTCCACTTGGTTGGAAGCGATCTCAGTTTTGATTCACATAAATTGCAAATATGATTTATATTGGTGATAAGTTTGATTATATTTGTAGCTAGCCCCAATATGCCTAAGCTTTGTTGTGGGTACAATATCCTCTTTGTAAAATCTCCTACCATTTGTCATAAGTAAAAAAAAAAAAAAATTAGTTATTACTATTAAGGGAGGGGAAATAGTTCGAAACTATTACAATGATTTAGAAGAAGGGGAGCTTCAAGTTGGGTTAGTTGGGAGTGTAGGTAATTGGGTAGAGGGCAACGGCGGCAATGTGGCCTTGGGGAGTGTTGGCACAGAGGACAATGGAGGTAACGTGGGCAGTGTTGGCTTTGGCAGAGACGGAATTGTAGTTTTGGACAGATGGCAGTTTCTTTGCAGTGTTGGTACTGCGGGCAATGGAGGCAATGTGGGCAGTGTTGTCAAGGCCTGTGGTGGAGCTCCCGGCGTGACCAAAAGGTTTCGAGCGGCGTGGCTCAAATGGGTGCTTGAGAGTGACAACACCATGGCCAAAGACAAAATGAAGAAAAGCTTGGGAAATGCCATGATTGAGTAGAGGGTAATAAATTTCTTTGAACTGTTTTTGGTTTATGGAGAGCAGATAGTCTCCTCCGTTGGGGCTTTATGAAGAAAACATGTGCAAAGAATGTGAGGACTTGGAATTTTGGACATATGACAGTTTGTTGAGTTGTGTTTGTAGGAAGCATGAAAAGCCGTTGGTTCACCTCCCTAACTAAACTGGTTCATCTAATTCAATACCTAATTGATCTAAGATATGCTGATAGGTTATTGACCTTGGTGCATTTTTGCTCACCACTTTCAAATAATGGTAATGTTCGTCATTTTACTTATTATCATTGGATGAGTTTAAATTTAGGGATTTGTGTATATCCACTACACAGATCTCGAGATTTAAACTCATCTAATGATAATAAATAGGGTGGTGAGTATCACCATCACTTAAAGGTGGTGACAAAAATATTCCCAACTTGACCTAACGAAAGACCAGCCAAAGTATGAAGATGGGACCCACATCAACTTATATTTGAAACGTACTTGTAATTATATGGATACGTTGATCTTGAGAATTACAATGATGATGCTCAAGATCAAGCCTAGAAGAAAGCCATGGAGGATGAAATCTCAATGTTTGGAAACCATGACACCTGAGAATTGGATAACAGACCAAGAAACAAGCCCATTATTGGTGTAAAATGGATTTTTAAAACTAAGTTGAATATGGAATTAGGTGCCTAAGAGATTTCACTCACAAGTCTGGGGTGGATTTTAATTAAATCAAATGATACACTCAGAAGCCAAAGGATACGATTTGGCATTTTTCATTTTTAAATTTCTTTTAGTGATGTGAGGTGATGTTCCTAGTATACCCTTACATTTAAAGGATAATAGATGACGTTAGCGAAAACAACCAATGCTACAACACATTGTTAAATTTGAGTATTAAAAAAACTAATATGAGAGTTCATAGATTGATATTAAACTAGGTATAAAGTTCAAAGATCACTGCTACAATTAAACCAAAAATATAATTATTGAAAGATTTTTTGACAAACTTGAGTGAAAGGAATCGGGTTTATTGCTGCTAATGTAGAATCATTGAACTTATAAGGTGACATGTTCATGTAAACTTCTTTTTCAATACAAATTATATTTTTACTTTGACTTACACTAAGAGAAGAGGGAATGTTTAAATTTAGGACACAATTAATTGAAGAGGAAAGTTCTAAATACCAAAGAATAACGCTACGGGGACTCTTTCAGAAGTATGATTTTTTATAAACTTTCTGTTATCTCACAATTTAATGTCAATATTCATATCAATATTATAAAACATTGTTTAAAAAATTTATGAAGAACTTTACGTTTGAAAGAGTGTTTTTTTTCAAAACAATTCACCACCCGCGGCATGTATACAGTTCTAATCAACTCATCTGCAGTTCTTTTGGAGATTTAATTTTCAATTTTCTTAAGCGACATTTGTGGGCCGGGCAGATTACCCGCCAAGCCCCAAACAGCAAAGAGGAAGCCTGGGTTAAGGCAGTATTAGCCGCGCCCTTTTCAAAGCAGCCACAAAATTTGGCGCTTTTCAATTTCTGAAATTTCAGAACCAAAAAAGAAGACGAAGAAGGGACTTGCTAGAGAGAGAGAGAGATGGTGGACATGGAGGATAACTTCCTTGATTTCGATTTAGAAGACCCACTTCTCACTCGCCCTGCAGTTACCAAGAGAAGGTTGGCTTTTTGGGTTTCTAGGGTTTACCTTTTTCTCAGTTGTACTTCAATTGGGTTTTTTTTATTCTGTAATTTTTCACTATATTTTTCTGTTCCTTTTCTCTTTGATCAAGTTGTTTTTTTTAGCGTCAAGATTTTTATTTTTTATTTTTAGAGGCCTTGAAGTTGATTGAACATGATTTCTGTTCATATTTATCATAAATTCTTGAATTATGTCACAGAAATGGAAACCAAATAAGACTTGAACATGATCGGTTTCCATTTTACGTTCGGTTGGCGCTTACTGAACATGTAGTGTGTATGCATTAACACAGAATTGCCACTGTAGGATTTAGTGTATGATTTTTTGCAGTAATTAATGAGAATGGTAGATTCCCCTTTTTGTGTTATATCTCTCTTTGGTTGTAATTTAGGAGGAAGACTATTGGGTTGGATGACCTTTTGACTGACTTCTACAAGGAAGAAGACAAGCTTGTTGAAAAGGAAGCTAAGCTTGCAAAGGCACGAAGGAACAATGATTCAGATGAAGAAGATAATGACAAAGAGGCTGTGCTCTTTGACATTGTCGATAAGTGTGAAAGCGAGGCATGTTAACTCTCCTGTTCTGGTCTTTTCTGGTGTTATTTGTGTACTTCTGTTTCCTTTTCAAAACTTGAAATATAAACTTGGTGATGCAGATGAGAGAAATAAGTGTTAAGGAGGAGAGCTTTGTGTGGGGCATATGCACTTTTGGAGATCAGGTTCGTTATTATTGTATAAGAAAACTTTCGTTGAGTGAAAAAGGAGTCAAAAGGAGTGTACATAAACAGAGCAGACAGACAAGCTGTCCATTGCGTATAAGAACTGGCTATAGGCAAGAAGACACTTTGTCCTCTGTTTTTGGCATTTGTTATGTTACAGAGACCAGGTTTCCAATTGATAGATACAATCTCTAGATTGTGTCACCTGACGATTGGTTATTGTTATGTAGATTGTGATAGGTGTTGATCTTTAAATAGCAGTACTTTCTTAGTTTTTGTTTTACTTTGTGGTTGCAGAAGACCCCACCTTCTCTATCTTTTCCCGAGCTTAAAACTTGCAGGGTCTTGCAGTCATTCATGGATGATGAGCTCAATTCTTTGATTGATATCTCTACAGAAAATGGTTAGTTATATTGCTTGGCTTATATTAGTTATCACTGGTCATTCATTATTGGCATGCATTTTGGCATCAAGTTATGTATCCTGTTGTGCATATTTTGGCCCTTTCGCAAAATATATATATATATATTCAGTTATTGATATTGTGCAGGAGACACTTTCCTTGAACGATTATTAGTAAATGGCTGGCTATCAAAATTGATTTTCGCCAGTGGTCATCTAGAAAAATCAATAGCCACATGGACCTTTTATCTGAGTGAGCCTTTTTGTCACCCCTAGCATGTCCTATTAAAACTCATGGAATTTCTTGTGATGTGTTTACCTTTTCTCTTTCAGTGTTATATTCATCAAAAGAAAATTTGAGGGCATCTGCATGTGACTTCTGGTGTGCTATCCTCTCGTTTGAAAATGAGGTTGAACTTGATCTTCATTTTTTCATTGGACAAAAGTTTGATTGGGTGATATGTAAAGGAGTTAATTCTGGTATTAATTCTTAACCAGGTTGATTTACTGCCAGTCAAAATTGATTGGATTCCTAGCTATTCTGAATTAAAAATAGCTCTTGAAAACTACGGATTTTTATTCAACTTTTCATCTAACACGGATTCTGCTCCTTCCAGTAAGTTTCTACCTTCACACCAGTTTTATGCATATTTTAGGTTGGAAATTTCTCTCTTTTTTTCTCGAATAGGAAAAATATATATATTGTTTCTACCATTGGTGATACTTGATAGAATATGCTTTATATGTGTAAGTGCAGTAATGTCAATTACATTCGTTACTTTCATGTTGATGCATTTTAGAAGGATTTTCTGGGTTGCAATGATCTTGAGCTGATTCCCCATGCTTATGGGCTCCATATTCAGTTGGCATACCCACCAATAATAAAACAAAATCTAGTGGTTCAATGATGCTTTTCAGGATTTTTTTCTTTTTGCTTTTTTATTGGTATGAACAGAATAGTAGTAATTTTTAGATTCTTCATATATCATTTTCTTTCCTGTTTATTTTATTTTATTTATATTTCTTGTTATTTGATATACGAAATATCATGTAAAAATTATAAAGTTTTGCATGCTTTTTGTTATTTGTCTTCTCATAATACTTTTATTTTGCCTTCTAGATTCTGCTCGTAGAGGTCCAGCTCCAAATATTAGAGCTTGGCTTAAATTTGTGACTGCTTCTTGTCAAAAGAGGTAAATAACAACTGGAAGTACTAGTTCATTAAAAAAATGGAAGCACTAGTTTGACAACACATAAGACTGCCATTTGCTTGTTTCCTTCATGGATCAATTAGTTGATGTTTGTTAACTGATTCTGTCATTGCCTCATTGGTATAGGCTGATTTTTAGGCATTTAGCCTAAATTATGGTCTAGTTATTAGACCTCATTGATAGAACAACAATGATCTTTCATTTGGACGTGTAATAATATAATGTTCTTTCTTTCTCTTTAGCTTCATGGGGAGTGTTGTTGATATAAGTTAATGCTTGGTAATTGTGCATTTAGCTTAATAGATGATTAGTTGGTTGTTGATTGTCCTACATTATTGTGTAGGCTGTTCGCTTCAAGTATTGAATATTTTATCGGTATTTCACATCTCGAATCCTATATAGATCAGTGTACTATATTCTTTGAATGTGTGATACAATGATCTTCCTTTCTAAATATTTCTTTCAATGGGTACTACCTAACAACATAAGTGATACCTAATGATGCAAATACTTACTTAAAATTTGGAAATATGTTTGGTTTCGTATTGTTTTCATTGATTTGTTGTGGTGCTTATTTTATTTGCAGGAACAAAATGGCTATATACTTGACCTCAGAAGCTGAAGAGTTAATTGAAGTCATTATTTGTCTATTTTCTGATCGCCAACTTCAAGGTCTGTCCGTGCTTTTGCATGAGTGCGTGCAGTCAGCTATCAGTTACTTCACTGAAAAAGAGTGGGAATCTAGCTGTGAAAAGATAGCAAATTCTCTTGCTTGCAGGTTATTGACTTAACTGGTTGTTTGATTTGAACTGTTGGATTGGATTTTACTTTCAAATTGGGATGGTCATGATCACTCTTTCTCTTCGCTGAGAATAATTCGTGATCAATTAATTTATTTGAACTTTGTGCACCTTTTGTCAGCGATTTTGTATTATTTTTTACAACTACGTTCAGTTTCATATATTGTAAGGGAAAAATTAGTTATGGAGATCCATACATATTTGTGACTATATTCTACCCAAATCATTTGAACAGGAATTTTGGAAAAAGAAAAATAAAACTCAAAAAAATGTATATTGAAATTATGCCTAAATAGTGTCGTCGCCTTTTGCTGTTTACTTTTGTTCAATTCCTCTCCCTTATTATTGCTGATCTATGATAAGCAGAGTTCCTAAAGACGTGACCTGCCTAAGAATTGTGGAATGCATTTCGGGAGTCGATACTCGTAGTAAGCTGTTTAGAAGTGCAATTGCCCATCAAATGCTTCTTAGCTGTTATGATCATAAGGTACTGAACAAGAATACAGGTCTTTTTAATACAGCACAATTATTCTTTCATTCTACATTTTATCAAACAATTGTTCCAGCAAAATAAGTTAGGCTTCTATGGGAAGGAAAGAAGCATGCTCTCTGCAAAAAAGGACTTGAATTTTAACATCATATGCTGGTAGTAACCGGATTGTATAATCACTATTTAACATCCCATTGGTAATTATATATTTTTTTCATTCACTTAAACATGCTAGGACCATAAATGACAAGTTTCTTTGGAGCCCATGCATGAGGGGCACAATTAAAATCAGTTGCATATAGTTTAAGCTTTTGAATAAGAGTGTAAGTTTTTTAAAATGTTTGCGTTCGACACCATCTATAAGTTGTTCTCGCATGAGCATGAGAGTTGTGAAACTAAAGCAATACATCCAATGCGCGTGAGATGACGATGCATAATATCTTACGATTGTTTTCTGATGTTCATTGAGAGAATAGTCTAACTTATTCTATAAATTCTTGTTCTTTTCAACTTCGAAAGACATTATTGTTAGTTTTAAGTGATTGCATCTAGAGCCCTTTTCCCCTCTAATTTCTTAAATCTGATTTGACATTGTTGCTTGACGTCATGCTTCACCTAAGGCCCCTAATGATGAAGAGATCCTAAAATTGCTTATCCCAGTCAATGTGAAGGACAAAAAATGTGATTTTTCCAAGATGTACATACACTTGGTATTAGCCGAGAATTGGCTTTTGTCCAGTCAACTAGTAGAAGACAAGCCCGTCTTGAAAGCAATGTGGCGCCTCTACTTACGAAACTGTTCTTGCCTGATAGCCAGTACAGATTTGAGGTCTTTTGCATCGAAGGTATGGCAATTCGACCAGACTGAATCAAACTTAACTGTTTTCTCCTTACACCTTGGTGAGTGCATGTTAAAAGTATACTGCATTGCAGGTCCGTAACAAGGCTTCGTACCTTCTGCAAGGCACCATCACAGCTGATTAGATCAGCAGGTTGAAATTGTGTATAGTATCGAACTAAGGGTAGGAAAATGGTGGGAAGAAAATGCGGCGGTATATTATAGTTGGTAAATATTAATGACTGGAGCTCTTTTCAGTCAGGACCTGTATTATGTTTTGAGCACCAACCGGTAAAATCCCGAAGTAGGGCGCTGTGAATCTTATTGAGGTTTTTGCTGTAGCGATTGTTGCAAGGGAATGTTTGCTTTGTTTTCTTTGCTTACTTCCTCCTTCGTTTCGTTTATCGAATGGAGATATATCGGTATTTCAATGTATTATGTGTAAGTTATGGCCTCCTGGGTTATTTGAAGACATGCGAGTATATGTTGTAGCAAAGGCTTCTTCCCTACGTGCTTCAAGTTTACTTTTTTTGTTCTTTGAAGATTTTAAATTAAATTTGATTATATGGTGAATTTTAAATTTGAATTTGATTTTTAAGGCGACTTTTAAAAAAGGAGTTGATATCGGCAATCTAAATAGTTATCATGAATTTCGTACAGAAAGGAAAACAAATAGAAAAAGAAATAGAGGTAACCTTAACAACTAGACATGGACAGAGATTAGAATTCTCTTTTTACGATTTTGCGCTTCAAACTTTGATTGGCTCGTTAAGGTTGAGGACAAGGTCGTCAAAACACTTCATGTCTTGTGCATAGAAGTTTATACTTATGATTCATATTATAAATTATTATCTAAAGATGGTTTTTGGGAGAGATGATCCCATATTTTAGTGATCTATTGCAGAAATGATCTGTACAAAGTGCTTTATAATATAAATAGTTCCGACCATAAGTATAAATTTTCATGAATTTGGGCGCTTTACTCTTGCCCTAGCTGTTTTCACGCTTTATTTACTGTTGAGGAGAAAATACGTGCTCTTGCTGCTAGAAGTGTGCCCTTGAAACATACATAAGCCAATTTTTCCCCTTTCTAGGGTTTTTGATCCTCTTCATCAATCCTGAAAACAACTCCTTAATCTCTCTTGCTTCGACGGTAAATCATTTAAATTAGTTTTGGCAATAAGTCCATTACTTTAGTCCAAAGTAGAGGTTCAATTGGCAAATAATTATAGAGATTAATTCCGAACATAATTCTCAACCACGTTGATTGTTTTTTATATAAATTTTAGGGATTAATTCGACAAATAATTAAAAAGAAAAAAGAAAAAAAAATGGTTTGGAAGTTTGGAACGTTGAGATATTCAAATTAAGGTTCGGAAGGCCGTTGTGTAACCGAACCTCACTCCGAACTACATACTTTGCCCATTGGCTTTGCTTTCCGCCACACCCACCCCCACCCCCGCGCCCCTTCCTTTCTTTTCCCTCAGTCGCTCGGAATCCAACCTTTTTGTTTCGCTCGGAATCCAACCTTTTTGTTTCACAGCGACAGGAGAAACAGGTTAGGGTTTACTCTTCATCCATTTGATTAGTTTCCCTCCTCCGATTTCAAAATCCACACCCATTTCTGCTTTTAAAATTGGGGTTTTCTTCCATTTTTTTAATTCTCTCGGAGTCACTTGCTTGTTCGTTTAAATTTCTCAATTCGAATTCTGGGTTTTCTGCCCTGGAAGTGATTTTTCTCCCAGAAATCACTGTTTTTTTATGTTGAATCGCATTTCTTGAATCCCCAATTGCGAATCTTGAAGTTTAAATTAGGGTTTCAAACGCATGAGAAGTGAGAGTATGCCCAAGAGATTGTCTTTGGGTGGCATAATGAGGAAGAAGCTATCCGACATCACCAATTTGCACGCTACGAAACCAATGATCCAGGATGAAAAGCCGCCGGAAGATTGTCTGACTGATAAGGACTGCATTGAGCAGCTCAGGAGGGTATGATCTCACTTGGGTCCTCTTCTATTCCTTACGCAAATTTTTAATTTTTTTTTTTTTTTTTGCCAGATTGCTTAGTGGGTTTTGTTTGTGTTTGTGAATATCTGAACCAGGAAAGAATGACTTTGATCAGACTTGTCGCCGAAAGGACGTATCCTTTTCATACTCTCCAATGCTGTTTTCCTTTCTAATTTTTATTTTGTTAGTGTTTTTTGGTGTAATCACCTGTTTGGGTACTGAGATTGCACCCAAGAATGAATTACTAGAATGATTGGGTGATTTCGCCCGGAAAGTTACAGAAATGGAGAGATTGTGTTTTCCTTTAATTGTTTTTTAACAGTAAAATGGTTGAATTAGGTGGAGCTGAGTTGCAGAAACTGCGAATTAGTCTCCAGAAATTGCAGCTACAAAATTTGAGTCTTGCACAATCGAACAGCAGGATGTTAGCGGTGCGTTTTCTTTTCACGTTAACATTAGTGTCTAATTCCTTTCTGTAATTATCTAATTGTCTCTGGTATTACTCTCTTTTGTTGATTTTGCAGGAGCTTAATTTAGGAAGAGAGAAGGTAAGTTGCAATAACCGAAGTAATACAGGTCAGTCCATTGGCTCGTGAAGCCGTCACTTATCCTAATATCTGACTCGGTATTTGTCAATACCAGGTAAAAACACTACAGCATGAACTTCTATGCAAGAATGCTTTATTTAAAGCAAAGAATCTAGAAGTAGAGGTTAGTCCTTATCTTGCATTGTATGTCATGCGCTGGAGCTGTTGGTGCAGAAGTTTTTTTGCTGTTATGTATTGATATATTTTTTTTCTTCAATTTTGATGGATGACTAACAGCAACTTAAGCAACATAGAGGATTAGCAACTTCAATATTGTTAGCTTTATTTTTTATAATTCTTTCTCTGCTTGTTTGTTGCCACACAAACGTTTACCTTCACAATATGTTGCATTTAATTATTTTGCAAATGTGTAATTTGGTATAGTTCATCGTGATGGATAGAACTAATCTCTGTATCCTGCAATTTCGTCAAGTGTTCCATAGAATCTGATTTAGGAGCGATTACACTAACTTCTTCTGCTGCTCTGCATATATATTTATCATTCCACTTAGACTCCTATAAAATTCCATTTATCTCATAAAATGTTAAGCAACATGGATGACCAACAATGACCGGTTCTACTCTAGCAAATCTTATTCTGGTGACATTCTATATTTATTCAGGCCTTGAGTTTGAGTTTGAGTTCACCAATATTCTTGTTTGATTCTTTATATACCCCTATTACAGGGAAAAACAGAGTTTAAACGTCAAAATACTGCCTCTCAGGTATCCAAGGTAATCGTTCAGCTGTGAATTTGTATGTAGTGAGATCTCTTCACAGTGCCTTATATTTCTATCATTGAATCTCATATATTTTTCCAGATCAAGGAAGGAGAGGAGATATCTTTGCATAAAGCTGATAATGATGGCAAAACATGTAATCTCAACAAAGGCGAAGCATGTAATATCAACAAAGGCGAAGCATGTAATCTTAACAAAAGTAACAAAAGACATGCAACAAGAAGTCGATGTAAACTTTTTTACTTTGGCAATTGATATAGATGATCTAATTTTGCATAAAGATATTTCTTTCTTTTCCCCTTTGTTTTGCACCCACCGTGTAAACGTTTGCACTTATGAATCTATGATTTCTTGCAGCGGTAGGCGCTTCTACTACAGGCCAAAAGGTTGAAGACAAAGAGAAGGTTGAAAATAAAAGGTTAGTTGATGCGTGGTGTCATGGATATGGATATTCAGATATGGACACTCATTCATATTCCATGAGCCTAAATGTACTAGAGTCTACATACCGAAAGAAATATTTTCACGGTCCACTTTTGATAGATTTAATATGCACTTTGTGTTGAACAAGGGACTAAAATGGGATAACTGATAATCTTGATGCAGCACCAATATTTTCCCAGCTTTATCTCTTATGCCCAACATTTAGCTTGGTATGGACCAATAGGTGTTAGGTTTTATCACAAAAGGCCATGGGGATTTTATCAAGCTACATAACACCAAAGATCTGTACTTGGAAAATCTTAATTAACTCACTGTTGATTGTGTTCTTCGCACAATCATTAAACGGTGTACAATGGCTCTTGCAACTCCCTCCTCTACCAGAAATTTTCTGTTTAGGAATCTTAACCACCTTTAAGACTTTGTACTGAGATGCTAGGGTAGGGAGTTTCACTTGAGTCGCCTATTTTACCATGTGGATGCTCCACTGTGTAAAAATGGTGATTTTCAATGTTGCTTAAAGAAACTATCAGCCGAGTCACCTGTCAGTGGACCAATGTGGGACCACTACTAATCTTGATCCGGCACCATGAACCTGTCAGGTGTTGTTTTCTTGTGAAAAACTGTGATAAGAGGCCTATATATTGAACAAAAAATGCCTTTACTCAACTATTATTGCACCATGTATCATATGTTGATAGGCGATGATTTTTTTTTTCCATGGCTTGATTCTTTTAAGTGTTTCTCACCAACGTTAACGATGTTTTCCCATATCTAAGAACTGTATTTTCTGTGCCCAAGTTATTATATTTGCTTCTCCTTAATGCTTCCTTTTCTTTTGTTCAGACGGTGTTTGAGGAGGCAATCTGCTAGATTTATTTCCCAGACAGAGAACCTGTTTGAAATAGAGGATGGCAAATTACCAGTCAGTTGCACACCAGACAGTCCGATGCACAGTAGTGGTCCCGCTCCATTGATTTCATCTACAAGAAAAGAAGAGGGAGAAGATAATTGTGCCCCAAGGCGGTCTTCAGTTGGAAGACCGTTGCGCAAAGCAGCTGAGAAGGTTAAGTCATACAAAGAAGTTTCGTTGCTAGTCAAAATGCGGAGATCGGAGTGACAGAAGGGCAGCATCTCAATATTGAGAATACCGGTGAGTTGAAAAGAGCTTGTATAATGTAATTGACGAAATGAAATGTAAAAGAGATGATCGTACAACTAGAACAGTTGTATCCATATCTTCTGTAGTGACTTATCTGCTATGCTATTGTAAGCCATATTCAGGAAAAAAAAAAAAAAACTTTTGATTAGCAGTTCTATTGATTTATGTGTATAGTACTGTGCTTTGTAACGAGCTAGTACTAAAATCAAGTGCTTTCTTTTCCATAATCTCTTGTATTACTGGTTTTTAAAGCGATCGTGTCTGTTTGGGCTTTTAAAATGATTGTGTACGTTTGGTGTGCTACTATCAGAAGTAAGTGGTCCTATCATTTATGAAAAATTAAAGCTTAAAATAGTTTTTTTATTTTTTATTTTTGGTTATAATTTTGGGTCTCTTTCATTGCGCATTTCTTCTACATCTCTCTCAGCCTCTTTCATTCACTATTCTTGATCTCCCATCTCCCATGTGTACTTCTCTTTTATCACTAACAAAAATGTGAAACCAAAAGGAACTATCATCAGCACACCAAAAGTGTAATCCTACACTTCAAATTTGTAAAAACATAATAAAATTTTTGCATAAGAAAGAGTGTTGAATGATATTTTGGAGTATCACTAACAGCAGTCAAATAACAATTAAAACAAAAAAATTATCAAATGGGTCAAATGCATTGAACAAAAACATTTCCCAAGGGTTAGTAAAAATTGGGTCAAAGAAAGTAGTCCAAATAATCGACTTGGGCCCAAAAGGAAGTGCACCTGTCGCGGTTTTAGCAACTCGCGAGACGCTTCGCTTTGCTCTGGCAGAGCTTTCAGTACGACCAAAGGTGGTGGGGTTATCTACTGAACTTAAGCTTATCAATAAGGGGTAAAGTCAGGGAAATTAAATTTTTAGATTAAATTTGCAAACTAAATAATATGTCACCAATAAGATTGAGCACATTAATCAATGCTTAAGTAATAAATCAATCATCAACTTCCATGTCTTTTAGTTTTCAAAATATAGTTTACAAATTTAATCTCCCTAGCATTACCCATCAATAAGTGGAGGAGTACAAACTTATAGCGAGTGAACCAAGAATGGTTCAACCTGAGAATCAGGCACACTTGATGCTCAAGTTGGAACACGCGGTCGAAAAAGGTCAAGCTCTTGGCATGTTTGACAAAATAGGCTAAATTGCGGGCTTACCCTAGTTTTATGAAAGGGTAGTGTCATTCACGCACCCATTTTTTACTTATCATACACCCCTTTCATTTTTCAGCCATCGAATCGAATAATTGGAGAAAGTCAATGACAAAAAATTAAGAATGATATGTGGGAAGCAAAAATAAGTGAGAATAGTCACATCCTTAAGAAAATGATCAAATAGGCTATGAGGGCCTGACTGATAACCATTTTGGAATTATGCAAAAAACTCAAGGTTTTGAAGAACACTCGAACAACAAATGAAAGAATCTTTAGAGATAGAACAGATGAAAGAAATATGATCTTTTGTATTGATGAATGTTGAATGAATTACATTTGCATAGCTAGGTCTGTTATATAGGGTTCTAAAGACGTAGCATCCAAGCTACATAGCTAACTAACACAACTAACTTCTAACAAACTTTCTAACAACTTATGTTGACATGGCACTCCAAATACTAACAGACTAACATCCTATGCTAACATGGCACACAATACTACAACTTCATTCGATTACATTCAACATCCCCCCCCTCAATCTGAACTACGATTTCCTAGCTTGACATTGTAAAAGTGTTTAATAAAGGAAGGACTACGTATCCCTTTTGTCAAGATGTCTGCAGTTTGATCTTCAGTGGGAATATACAAGACCTCCAAATCTCCTTGTTGTACACTTTCCCGTACAAAATGATAATCAGTGTCTAGATGCTTTATTCTAGAATGGAACATTGGATTAGCACTGAGAGAGATGGCAGACATATTATCACAGTGAATAATTGGTGGACGAGACAGAAAAACTCCTAAATCCTTAAGTATGTTCCTCACCCAAGCTATATTAGCAGTTGTGTGTGCTAGTGCTTTGTACTTAGCCTCAGTAAAACTTTGAGAAACTGAGGTTTGCTTCTTAGATTGCCATGATATATGATTATTACCAAAGAACACAACATAACTAGTACTGACCTCCTTGTGTTCAAATCAGCTGCCCAATCAGAGTCTGAGAAAGCATTTAATTGAGGTATTGTTGTTGCAGAATATAAAACTCTAGTATTCATTGTCCCTTGTAAGTATCTGAGGATCCGTTTCACAGCTCCAAAATGGAATTCAATAGGTGATGACATGAACTGAAAAACAGTATTGACTGCATAGGCGATGTCTAGCCTAGTAAAAGTCAAGTATTGCAAAGAGCCTACTATACTCCTATACAAGGTTGGATATGTCAACAAGGTACCTTATGATTCCAACAATTGATGGTGTGGTTTACATGGAGTATGAGCTGGTTTACATGTCTCCATACCAACTTTATGAATCAAATCCTTGATGTATTTAGACTGGTTCACAAAGATATCACCATTGTCCTTGTATTGGATCTGTAAACCCAAAAACTATGTGAGCTTGCCCATGTCTCTTAAATCAAACACTGCAGATCACTCATGAATCACCATTTGTATCTTCTCAGAATTAGAACCAGTTAATATGATGTCATCAACATATAACAACAAAATGATTATATCAGACTCATCTTGTTTCATAAACAAACTAGTATCAGAAGCTGAGGCACATAATCCGAATGCTCCTAGATAGGTTGTGAATTTTGAATTCCAAGCTCTCGAAGCTTGTTTCAAACCATGTAATGGTTTGACTAGTTTGCATACATGTGTGGGATGAGATGCATTAACAAATCCTTGAGGCTGCTTCATGTATACTTTCTCTTTTAGATCCCCATGGAGAAAAGCATTTTTAATGTCCAACTGTCTAAGGTTCCAGTAATTCATAGCAACCAAAGCTAAAACAATCCTCACTATAGTGTGTCGAATAACATGACTAAAAGTGTCCATATAATCAATGCCATCTTCTTGAGAAAACCCCAGAGCAACAAGTCTTTCTTTATATCTTGAGATTGTACCATTTGAATTCTTCTTTACTTTATAGACCCATTTGCTTCAAACTATAGCTCTATCTTCTGGAGATGGAACCAAAACCCAAGTTCCCTGAGCACTTAATGAATCATACTTTTCCTCTATTGCTGTTTGCCAATGTGGGATTGTTGATGCCTTTCTAAAAGATGATGGTTCTTGTATATCAAGTATTTAAGATAAGAATGAATATCCTCTAGTGAATGGATCTTCCTCAGTAATTTGTAAAGAATGAAGTTCAGGAATTGAGACTAACAAAGCTGCATAATTCTTTCTGTCAATAGCACCACTTTTTAATCTAGTTGTCATGGAATGTGTAGATTCAAAAGCAGAAGGATATGGTTTAGTAGTGGATGAAAGTGGAAGAATTACCTCAAGTTGATTGGTTGAGTGGACATGCAACATTGATGTTGTACCAGAAGGAGGAGAAGAGTGATGATTTGTATGATAAAATTGCAAGTTGTTGTCATTTGACTCTGGCACATATTGGTCACTATTATTTGGAATGAAATCACTGTGCTCTGAATTTTCAATTCTATCAACAGTATGTTGAGTACTGCTATTATTTGAACTAACAAATTGAATGCTTCTGTCACTAGTACTTGAAGTTTGACTCCTCTGGGACACTGATATATCTCTTCTTTCTTGAACCATGGTTTGATTATTATGTGTATTATGAGATACCCCTCTTGGTGCATTGATTTGTACAATCATTGGAGAAACTGAGCTTTTATGTGTTTCCCTTGAACCATGAGTATCACATATTTGCCTAAATGAAAAGACATCTTCATCATGTATCACACTTCTGGAGATGATAAATTTCCGTGTTTGAATGTTGTAGCACAGTACCCCTTAATAGCCAGTAGCAAAGCCCAAAAATACACAATGTATTGATCTTGGTTGAAGTTTGTTCTCATTAAATGGTCTGAGAAAAGGATAGACAATTGTTCCAAATTTTTTTAATGAATGAATATCAGGATTACATTTGAACAAAACCTGATAAGGAGATTTCATGCCTAGATTCTTGCAAGGCATTCTATTTATCAAAAAAGCAGCATGAGAACAACTATGGTTCCAAAAATAAGTTGGAAGTTTTGCATCTGACATAAACTTATACCTGTCTCCACAACATGCCTATGCTTTCTCTTAGCTAGGCCATTATGTTGTGGTGTATGTGGACAACAAGTGAGATGAACAATTCATTTACTTTCTAAGAACTGATGAAACATGTTACTCATATATTCACCCCCATCATTTGATTGCAAGTACTAGACAGTAGCATTAAACTGTGTAGCAATGAATGCATAGAATTTGCAAAATATTGGAAAATCATTTGGTTTATTCATCATTGGGAAAATCCATACAAATCTGGAACAGTCATCAACAAAGCTTATGTAATATCTAAAATTCAACATTGACGAGTGTTGCAGGAGAACCAGTCGAAGCTTATCAATTGAGGCATTTTGTCAAGTCCTTGGTAGGCGCCCTAGAGTCACACACCAACCCTTCCACTGGTCAGTGTAAGAGCAACCCAACCATTTTTCCAATGCCCACAGAACCACCTAACCTCATTTGTCCCTTTGTATGTTTTCCCTTAAAAGGCTAAGGATATAAAACACATGACCGATTAACCGTAGCGCAACTCATTTTCGTTACTGGTCCCATACGTAATCAATCTTTACGATGGACAAGTCACAAAGTGTATCTTGAATCAGATTTCTCCTGCATTATTAAGAACAGCTCCGTTTTAGAAGTACTCGTAATCTTAAGCCAAGGAGAATGCATGTCTGTATGGACATGGATCGTGCATGGGCTCCACGAATCCCAAAGCACACAGCAAAACATCTTGGTTTTTATTTTTTATTTTTTTATTTTTTAGTTGTAATTTCTCGTGAATAATTTAGAAGAAAATTTCATGGGGCCGTCGTGGCGTAATCAAACGAACTGTAACTAGCGAATCAAATAGGCTCACATGCAAGCAAAAGATTAGCAAGAGAAGAGGACAAATGGGGCCGTCAGTTTATCAAATTTCGAGACCTCAAAACCGCGTTAGATCACGGACGACTATTATTAGGGTTAAGATATTTGCAAGATTAATTAATACAAAATTTTCACCCAAAATTCTACATCTTCTCATAAAGTAAATTGAGCACCCACTTAACCTCTTCAGTCTTTATGTATATTACTAAGTCGTATTCGTATATCCATTTTAACTTTATACACACACACACACACACTATACTTTGAAGAATAATTTGACTATATTGTGTAATATTTCTCCTTATCAAGATTTCGATATATTTTATTTGAATATGTTATGTAGGTAGACAGTCAATTAAAAGAATGTAATTATCTTCAGCTGTTAATTTGAGTTGAGAATTAAACAACATGAAATGGATATGTTATCTCCTAAAAACAAGTAGATATGTTACAAAGTGTCTATCAATCCATAAGGATAAACTTCGAATAAAAATATAATTCGAATCAGTCAAGGGATTTCAAGTTAAATCTTTTGAAGTTTTTTTTTACGTCATTTTAAATATATTTAGGATTAGTTTGGGGTTGTGGTCCTTTTAAAAAAAAAAAATTAGCTTATTCAAAAATATGGAATATCAAATGTATTTAATAAAACAAACAAAAGTTCATTTAAAAAAAAAAAAAAAAAAAAAAACTACCTTTAATGATAGTAAAAAAACATAGATAAGCAAAAGCAGTGTCTATCATGCTTCTAAAAAAATGTTTTTTTTTTTTGCCTTTTCAAAACATAGTTAACAGTGCATATTTGATAGAAGTTTCAAATGACAAGTATACCCTTACAGATTTTACAAATTACCACTTTTGTACCTGCCCTTTGGCAATTATTATATCACATTAAATACAATGTCATTTTTAGTCATTTAACATATTCACAACAATTTTATATAAAATTTTACCAAATACTGACACTTTTTTTTTTTGTAAGTTAAAAGTACTTATACAAAAAAAATTTATCAAATATTTAACAACTTTATTTTACAGATATTTATTTTCCTATCACAAAAAATAATTTTTTAAAAAGTACAATAATACCAAACTAGCCCTTAATACTTGTGGTGTAGAATTGTCTGTATTTTTAAGATTTAGAGTTTAGCTATAAGACTCAAATTCAAGAGCGAAACCAAAACCTCAAGCGATGATTAAGTTCGAAATAGTGCCCATTTACCCTACCTTGAACATCAGCAATTTCTCCACCTGCAACAATCATTAGGGTTTGGGATTTAGCATTAACATCTCAGGTGCAGTTTAGAGTAGACATTAAACCGTATGATGTGAATTAAATTAGTGACACATAATAATATAATGGATGGTGCTATTTGTATATCTATTTTTACGTCTCACATGTCTCTTTCAATTTTTTATTATCATATCAAATGAAATGAAAAAAAAAATTAATGAACAAAAACTAACAAGACAGTGCAAGAAATTAAAAGAAAAAAAAATGTATAGATAGCAAATCTCTAAAAAAAAAAACAAAAAAAAAAACACAAAAGTAAATAACACTAGCCTAATATAATATGAACTTAGTTGAAGCAGCTTTAGCTTTTGCATAACGACCGCTTGGGATTCCAAAGATCCGCAGAAAAATAACATTGATATGATTTGACATGGAATTGACAACCCACCTAAGGACTAAAAGAGGATACCTATGACCCAATTTTAATCTTTAATTTTCTTTGAATGAATGGACCCACACGCTTAAACAAAGTTGGCATCCATAATTTTTTTGGGGTTTCATGCCGACAGGTATTAGCCGTTACGACCCCACTAATGGTGACTTAGCATTTCTTGGCCTAATTAATCAATGTCTCTGAACTGTGAAGTGATCAAATTCAAACTCGATCCAGGCAATTCAAGCTAAATTCGTTGATGTAACTCCTAATTATATGAGCATTATGTTATTACGATTTTGGTTTACATATAACAAATTAGACATTATTCTTATGACATTTTTTTATAGTAGTCACATTTGGATGACAATGTTAATTTTATGTACTTTGCGTGTAGCAAATTTAACAAGAATTAATTAACTCAGATTGTGTGCTAGAGCTTCCTAAGCAGTCAATTTCGTGAGATACAAGGATGAATCTATAAATTCTTTTTGCATGTATGAGAAAAGTGGGAGTCAGAAAAATGACCCAGGTGTGTTAACAAGGTATATATTTGTAGTTTCCTTCTTTTTGCCTTTTAACAAACACATAATTCCGTAACTGTCAAAAAAAATTTCGTTAGTTCTTTACAAAGCCTTAGAATCACTTTGATGCATTTGCCTGCAATATTGTACCATGATTCTCTACTTCACATTTAGTTGCTTTCCCCCCCTCTCAAGTGTACAATAGATTACCACTTTTAAAAGAGACAACCTTAGCTCTTTATATATGTTATTGTCTAGATTATTTGCGGGAAAATGCTAACGAAACATTATCCTTTTCCTCCTTACTTACCTCTCTTTAATTATGTTCATGTTTTTGTTTAATTTTTTCAATTCGATGAGCAAAAGTAAAGATGCATGTGTAGAAAGAGAATATTGATGAAATTTGCGTTATAAATTCATGCATAAACATGTCTTGTTATGTCAAATTATTAACGACATATATATTCAAACAGTGCAATTAAACGCTCTAGAGAAATTTTCTAAAATTTTGTTACAAACGAACCATTCAATAATAATATTCTTTTGTAGGTCTGTTTGACTGAACTGTATTTAGGACTAGAGAGGGAGATAGGCCAGCAGCAAGAGAGAGAAAAGAGAGATTTAATTGTGAGATGTGTGTTGTATCACCTCCTTGTGCTTTTTATTTTATTTTATTTTATTGTAGTAGGATAGGTTAAATCCTTACCCTAATAAGATGACAACTCTAATAGGATAATATCTACTAAGGAGAATATTCCAATATATCCCTAGATACACTAGGATTTACACAATCACATTCATATTCTAAATATGACTGCAACACTTCCTCTTGAGTATGGAAATACTCAAACAAAACATCGCATTAGATGTTCAGCAGTTGAGGTAGAACAGTTAATGAAGTTGGTGGCACAACGGGCGAATGCGAGTCTCAAATATAAAGAAAGTATGTATTGGTAGTAAAATTCACAAAACCTCGCTATAGTAAAACCTAAGGCATGTGAAAACCCATAGGCTAAGGAGAAAAGTGAGAAGTATGCATAATGTCTAAAATATACGTCAAATGGGACGAAAGTAGTGAACTTAACAGAGTATGATTATCCCAGGATGAGTGCCTCATCAAAACCTCATTAGGTAACAAAAACCCAATGGGAAAAATGCTCCTAATCGTAGGAAAAAGAGTACATAAAGATCAAGTGAGTATGCTTCAGGATACTCCTCGTCAGTTAGACATAACTTCCAAATAAGAGAACTACAAGCAATTCAACTCAGATAATTTACGCATACCGATTCCTTGGACAAACTTCTAAAAAGTAGACTTGGGCAATGACTTGGTAAAGAGATCGGCCAAGTTGTCCTGGGAACGGATTTGCTTGACTTTAATGTTCTGATGTTGTTGTTACTAGTGAGAATAAAAGAACTTCAGCACTATGTGCTTGGTGTTGTCTCTCTTGATGTATCCCTTCTTTAACTACTCAATACATGCTGCATTGTTTTCAAAGATCGTTGTAGGAAGGTCAATGACGGTAGTAAGACCACTAGTGCTTCAAATATGTTCCATGACTGCTCTCAACCAAAAGCACTCACGCAATGCTTCATGCATGGCGAGAATCTTAGCATGGTTTGAAGAAGTCGCAACTAGCGTTTGCTTGGTAGACCTCCAAGATATAGCGGTATCTCCAACAATAAAGACATAGTCCACTTGATAACATGCCCTATGTGGGTCAGACAGATAACCAGCATCTGCGTAACCAACAAGGAGAGAATCAACCCGAGGATCGAGGAGGATAACGGCTCCTCTCGAGGATTCGTGGGTGTAGAACAAACCCAAATCTATCATACCTTTGAGGTAGAGGAAAATATCTTTAAAACCATTCCAGTGTCTGCGTGTAGGTGCATTGCTGTATCTAGCCAAAAGATTAACGGTGAAAGAGATGTCAGGTCTAGTGCATTGAGCTAAATACAATAAAGCACCAATTGCACTTAGGTATGGAACTTCAAGCTCCAAACTCTCATCCTCATCCTCATCCTTATTGGGATGGAAATGATCTCGTTTAACATCTAGAGTCCGAACAACCACAAGAGTACTCGAAGGCTTCGCTTTATCCTCATTAAAACGTCACAACACCTTTTGGGTGTAGTTTGATTAATGTACTAGGATTCCATCTTAACAATGCTATATTTCCAAACCAAGACAATATCAAGTTTTCCCAAGATCTTTCATCTCAAATTTCGATTTCAAGGGAACGGCAATTTCCTCAAGCTCTGCAGGATTTCTGATGAGGTTCATGTCGTCGACATAAACTGCAACGATTGTAAATTCGGAATGTGACTTCTTTATGAACACGCATGGGCATAGTTCGTTGTTCACATAACCCTGACTTGTTAAATATTCACTAAGACTGTTATACCACATCCGCCCAGATTGTTTCAATCCGTAGAATGATTTCCTCAATCTAATAGAGAGAGTGTTCCGTGGTCTAGAACTATTTGAACCAGTTAATGGAAGTCCTTCTGGAACTTTCATGTAGATTTTCGTATCTGGATCCTCATATAGATACGCGGTTACCACGTCCATAAGCTATATATTCAGTTTTTCGAAAACTACCAAACTGATAAGGTAGCGAAACGTTATGATGTCCATTATGGGGGAATACGTCTTCTCGTAATCAATCACAGGGCATTGAGAGAAGCCTTACGCTATGAGGCGTGCTTTGTATCGCATTATTTCATTTTTCTCATTACGCTTCCTTACGAAAACCCATTTGTAGCCCACGAGCTT
The DNA here is from genome assembly GCF_963583255.1 of Pyrus communis. NCBI lineage: Eukaryota > Viridiplantae > Streptophyta > Magnoliopsida > Rosales > Rosaceae > Pyrus > Pyrus communis. Next base: position 17,255,325 of record NC_084810.1, on the reverse strand, counting down.
CACATGTGGTGGAGTATGAGTTACAGGCCCAAACATCTTACGTTTCGCAAGCAAATCGAGTTCAACCAAGATTGCTTGTTTCCAGTTTGACCAATCTATTTTACGTCGGGATTCATCAATGGAATGTAGTTCAATATCATCGTTAAGCATGATGTTAGTAGATACTGTGTACGCAAATGCATTGTCGATGATCATCTCATTCCTATTTCAAACCTCATCCAATAATGCGTATTGTACCAAAATCTCGCAATTCTCGGGAAATCGGGTTATCTCATCTAAGACATCACCGTAATCTAGAATAACCTTATGTGATGGTACAGATAAGTGAGCGATGGTCAGATTCAAACTAGGGTCACTACTTTGTGCCATTTTCCTCTTTCGGGGTTGTGAATTCTTTGAACTAGAGGGTCCGCCACGCTTCAGGGTAAAAGCAAATGATTGGCTAGCTGCCAATGTACCAGGTCGCGTGGAAGGTGCGGTTGTCGCACCTTGGGGGATGGTTCGATTGCCGCACCTTCAGGGATGGTTCGGCCTTCCCAGGTGGTATTACGGTGTACTCTAGGTACGTTGATCATTGCAGGTGCGTTTGCAGTGGGTATTTGTGATCTCGTCACATTTGCTAGATCAGTAAAAGCATTCGACATACTTTGAGCGATGCTCTGAAGATCTAGAATACATCGCACTTTAGTTTCAGACTGGGCAGTGCAGGGATCTAAATAAGACATAGTGGGAGCATACCACAACAATTTGCGACGTTCTACAGGAACGTTAAAGTTTTTATCTCCCCCTAACTATGGGAAGACTGTCTCATCAAAGTGACAATCCATAAAATTTACGGTAAAAAGATCTCCTGTCAAGGGCTCTAAATAACGAATAATTGATGGCGAATCATAACCGACATAGATTCCCATTCTTCTCTAAGGACCCATTTCGGTATGTAGTGGCAGCGTTATTGTCACATAGACTGCACACCCAAACACACGTAAATGCGAGACATCAGACTCGTATCCAGTAACCAACTATAACGGTGAATAGCTGCGTGCAATATTGCATAGCCCCAGGTAGATACCGGCAATTTGGTTCTCATAACCAAAGTTTAAGCTATCAATTGAAGGTGCTTTATGAAAGCTTTTGCCAGGCCGTTTTAGGTGCGAACATGGGGTACAGGATGTTCAACTTCAATCCCAATTGAATGAAATAATTGTCAAAAGTCTGTGACGTAAACTCTCCAGCATTATCCAATCGAATTGACTTGATCGGAATAAGGGTGATGAGCCCTAAGCTTAATAGTTTGTGCTAGGAGTTTCGGAAATGCAGCTTGCGTGTGGACAATAAACAGACATTTGATGTCACACCCCGATCCAGACATACGTCTAGGATCAACACATAACGTCACCAAGTATCTGTATATCCAACAGACCCCGCCTCCAAGATACGTTCAAAACATAATTCAAGGTACGAATTGCGTAGAAATTTTCGTATACTTTATGGCTGCATCTAACCTCCTCGTTAGACTGCCTACGTACCTTAAAAAGGGATCAAGCCATTCGTAGTTCACCATTCACTACAATTCAACATATATCACAGTCTGTTCAAGTCAAAAGGCATAACATTCCTCAATCAGTCATTAGAACTTGACAAGCATGAAATTACTAGACTTAAGGCTACATAACAAACCCACATGACAATCAAGATTTCCAATTCATTCGTCATATAAATCACTATGTTTTACATAATACCGCAATTCATAGTATGCAACATCTCAAAGAACAGTCAACGAAGCATAATGTTATTCTCTAGCCACATTGGTCAACGAGTCTAATTATAATAATAACAATCATATCCAACATCATTCCATAATCACTTCAATTAATCAGTCCTAAGAATCAAAGATGCATTATATTAACATTTAACTACATTAATCAATTAGTAAGATCACATTTCGCTACACGAAATATAATAGAGGAATTCTACCTAATTCCCTACTTGGATTCCAAGTTAATAATTCTAATTTATAAACATAACGTCTACTGTGAGCAATTCCGACTCACTCGAATATAGGGTCGGACTAACTTTATGGAAATGAGCAAGAGTAGGGATTCCGAACCACTCAATGAAATCCAACCAAAATATGATTGCCTACCGAATATGTACCAAGTATAATTAATCCTCATCACCCCTAGAATGCGTGTGGTCCCTCATCGCGGATACACCAAGCAGAACCATATGCATAATCTCATCGTGCAAGCAGTGATCACCCATCGTGGATATACCAAGCATGATCACCCCTGAATACGTATGGTCCCCCATCGCATATATACCAAGTAGGGCACATCCTAACTCTAGGTAGTGATCACTCATTGCGGATATACCAAGCATAATCACTCCTAGAATGCATATGGTTCCCTATCGCAGATATACCAAGCAAAACCATATGCATAGTCTAATAATGTAGGCAGTGATCACCCATCGCAGATATACCAAACATGATCACCCATAACAATCCCCCATCTCGGATATACCAAGCAAGATTGTATCTTGTAGCTTAAGGTAGTGTTCACCCATCACGGATATGCCAAGCATGATCATTCCTAGAATGCATATGGTCCCCCATCGTGGATATACCAAGCAGAACCATAAGCATAGTTTAATCATGAAGTTGATGATTACTCATCGCGGATATACCAAGTAGGACCATCCATGTACCACTGCTACATGGTGCGGTAAATCAACACATAACCTACCCATACCTTAACCCCTATGAGTTACAACGTAGTCACCTACACCATCAACTTCTTATGGCTACCAACTAATATGTCACACAAGCATATAAGTTCTACAGAATACTTCTAATAGGATTCTAGGATCACATTGTCATAACTTTCATCATCCTTATCAATCACATTATTAAGAAGATAAATAAACATATATATATATATATATCACAATATGACATCCCATACACGTAAACCGATGTATATATTATCTGGGATAACTCACTAACCAATATAGGCCCACTAAGCCCTACACAATCTCTAGTAATACTGATTTTAATATTTAAGATCAATTCGTAACATATTGACCAAAAGTCAAGTTTCTATCGACGGTGGGGTCCACAACCCTGTACAAGTTGATCTGGAACATCCGCCCATGGATTTCCGATCTGTAACTTCTCAAGGGCCTCATTTATCTTCTAGAACAATATTCTAAAATTTGGAAACGACCCAACGGTCAGATCTCCGCCAATTGCTAGAATTATGTTGCTATCAACGTTTGGTTTTACAAACTTAGAAATTCAATTTGGGAAGACCTGTATGTCATATTCCTAATCCATCAGTTCCTATGATCCTCAAATATTATGTACTATAACATATTGAGGTTAGGTGACAATCCAACGGTCTGATCGTCGAATCATAAAGTGGTTAAGTGGCATAGTATTCCATACTAGGTTCAAACTATCAAACTATATAAAACGATTATCAAATTTCAAATCAAAACATCGAATTTAACTTAAAAAGACGGCATTAACCCACTGGCCACGCGCCGCCGCAGGTGGTGGTTTCCGGCTAACGGAAACCCCAAATTTTGCAGAAATGTACAACTTAAGGAGAGGAACATTTTTCATACCTGGGCTGAAGCCTAGTTCAGCTGGGAAGTGGCCGGAAAATCCTTCGAATAGTCGGAAACCCTCGATTTAGGTGGTTGTCGGTTTGACTCCATTGACACTCCGACGCCACCAAACTTGGTTAAGCTTTGTTCCTGGTCTCAAGAGGGTTTGAATGATGGTGTTAATTGACAGTGGCGGCTTCAAAAATGGTGGATCATCGATGTGGGTGCCCTCGAAGCCGTCGACTTCGATCGTCATGGATTAGGCTAAATGTCTTCGATTTTTGAGTGGGGTAGGTAGAGGGAGGTTTGTGGAGTCGAATACAGGTAGTGGTAACAGTCAATTCACCAGAAAAATCGACGATTTCTCATCGAAAATTCACCCAGAAATTGAGTCGGGTCACGGGTCAAAGGATGGGTCCGGTTCCCTCATTCTCTTTTTCCTCATTTCCTTCATTTTCTCATTCTCTAATTGGGTAGATTCACCCCTCATTTCTCTTTTCATCTTTCCATCGCCACACATGTGGCTTCATCTTAGCCGTTCCTTCTCCAACAAATCTGGAGCCTTCCAAATTTAATAATTATATGGCCATTTTGCCTTTGACTTTGTTCGTTAATAACTCATTCGTTATAACTCCAATTTACGTTCCGTTTGTACCCACGTGCTCATATCGACACGTACTATCCAGATATGCAAAGAAATCTGAAGAAAAAAAAAAATATGAAAATATCAAGTACCTCCACAAAGAATCTCGTTTAACACAATAGGGCAATTTCATCCTTTTACTTATCGAATAAAAATTATATACACCGTAAATATAAACGCATCGAAACTACGAATATGAATACATATGAGATACATAATTTTAAATAGTGAAATCCGGGAACGGGATTTCACATGTGACCGACGTGTCGATGCATCAACCAACACCATAAAGTATCTAAATGATCCGCATGTTGGTTGGATAGGTCCACAAATATCCCCTTGAATCCTTTGAAGAAATTTAGGAGGGTTGTGAATAATCTTTGTAATTAAGGGTTGAGGATTCAACTTCCCCAAAAAACAAGCTTTGCATGACGGGAATCCAACATAGAGAGGTAAATGATGCCCATGTGATGATTTGAGGATATGGCGCATCATGTCATGTCCAGGATATCCCATATGATCATGCCAAAGTAGAAAAGTGCTCTAGAACCCGGGCTCAAGGCTGGCCACATGGTGAGTCTCTGTGAAAATCTGATATCTCCATTGATGTAGTAGCATCTTCAGAATGTTCCACATTGGCAAAGTTAGACTCGTGACGGGAATGATAGTTGGCAATAGCCTCGGGGGTAGCTTTGCATATGCGTGACCAATAATCCTTTGATCCACAACAGTAACACATGTCCATTTCAGTAGAAGCCAATTAAACGGTATATTTTCCCTTGTTCTTGAAGTTTAGGGCCTTTAGGTGCAAAGGGTTGGCGTTTCTAGGTCAAATTTCCTCCCTTAGGTGGGCCTTGGTTCTATTAACTTTGGGCCCGTGGGTGGGTTTGCCGCCCATTACCACGGTCACAACAATGTTTTCGTGTTTATGGTTGCTAGAATTGGTTGCATGCATTTCAGCCATAGCATTAAAGCCAGTGGGTCGAGCTTGATGATTGTTCATCAAAAGCTGGTTCTGCTTTTCAGCGAGAAGTAAAACAGAGATCAAATCTGAAAATTTGATGAACTTTTGTGCCTTATATTATTGCTACAAGACAATATTGGTGGCATGGAAGGTCGGATAGGTCTTCTCCAGGAGATCTGCATCTGTTAAGTCCACTTTACATTACTTAAGCAGTGATCGGATTCTACCAACTTCAGAGTTGTATTCATTCACAGACTTAAAGTCTTGGAAGCTTAGATGCTGCCAGTCGTATCATGCTTCAGGCAAGTAAATGCATTTTTGGTGATCGAAACGATCAGCCAAAGCAAGCCAGAGGGTGTGTAGGTCTTCCTCAGCGGTGTACTCAATCTGCAGTGCATCATAGATGTGTCTTCGAATAAAGATCATTGTAGTAGCTTTCTAAGCTTCAACGACAGGTTTGGCATCGGTAGATTCCTTTATGGTGGCTCTAATACCCTTTGCAGTAAGATTGAGCTTCATGTCTTGAACCCACTTCAGGTAGTTTCTTCCAGATACTTCCAAAGCAGTGAAATCGAGCTTGTTCAAGTTCGACATGTCCCTAAAATGGAGGGTACGTTAAACGTGGTTAGTCATATGGTAATCCATAGACATACATCGTAGAACATTCGGGGTTCTATAGACATGTACTGGTTTAATTTAAACATGAAAGCTACATGTTTAATTTAGTTTTATGAACGATTAGTTCATAAAGGAGATGCAAGAACACAGAATGTAATATGCTAATTTAAGTGTAGTTGATTTGAGTTGCTTCGAGAACTCAAGTGTAAGAGCTTGGGGACTACAAAAGGATGTCAACAGTTCAAAGTAGAAAAAAAATTATTCAATTGTCAATGTCCAGAAGTGATTTTCAGGTCAATAATTTTGGATTAACTATCAAATTAATGGATTGCAGGTTACTTTTAATTATTTCAATAGATCGAGACGAAATAGGGTCGATTGTGGAAGCAAAATAATGACAGACGGGTCATATTAGCTTCAGTTGGTGATAAACCAAGTGATGGGTCGTGTGATCTGGGTAAGCCCAGCAGGTGCTACTGGTGGTTTGGGCCTAAAACCGAGCACGGGGAGCAAACCTAGCCCAATGCTAGCTTGCAGGTTGGTGCGGGGAAGCCCAGCCGAGGTTAGGTTTCGGGTTTTTAGGTCAAGGCAGGTCAAGCCCAGCAGCATAAGCTACGGACAAGTGGACCAATACATGGGCAAAGCCTAGCAAGCAATACGGGCTTGCTGCAGGTTTGGGCCAGGGACTTAGGACAAAGCCCAGCAACTCAAAAGCTGTTGGTTGTGGGCTTGGAGGGGTTGCAGGCCCATGGTAACCCTTACCAGGCTGAAGCCTGGTGTCCGTGTAGGTTCAGTAAAGCCCAAAGGGCTGCTACTATAGTCCAGATGTCACAACGACGGTGTTCTCGTGCTCCACGCAGCTATGTTGCAGGCTAGCTGCGGTGATTGGCGGTGATGCCTACTGCGGCACGGTGGTGAGCCGTAGCCATGCTGTATAAGTCTCAGTTTTTTTTTTCTCGACTTTTCTAGGGTTTTAAGAATCCTAAATTGCTTATAATTTATTTATATGCTTTGACTCACAAATTCCACATAGCAAAATAATTGCGTAATGCATGAAACATATATATATATATATATATATATATATATATATATATATTGACAAATATATGAATCATATACAATATATCTATCAGAAGGAAAATATAAATATAAGGGGTTCATGCATCATGGGGAATATTTTCATGCTTCGTGAACGTTTCAAATATCTTACTTTATTTTAAGCATACATGATTGGCAGAAAACAAATAAAAGCCTTTGAATTTTGTAGAAGGAAGTCTCTTACGATCCTTCAGTTCCTTAGCTTCTAGCAATAGCGTGTAGATAACGTGTTGTATGCCTATTTGATTGAATTGTATTTAGGACTAGAGAGGGAGAGACGCCAGCGGCAAGAGAAAGAAGAGAGAGATTTAATTGTGAGGTGTGTGTTGTATCATCTCATTGTGTCTTTATTTATAGTAGTATGATAGGCTAAATCTTTACCCTAATAGGATTACAACTCTAACAGGATAATTTCTACTAAGAAGACTATTCCAGTATATCCCTAGATACACTAGGATTTGCACAATCATATTCGTATTCTAAATATGACTGAACATATTCAAGTTTTTGGGTTGAATATTGATAAATGGTAGCTTAAGTTTCTAACCAGAGTGGGAATCTCGAGTACATGTCTTTTGTTGTTTGGAAATTGCAAGCATACTGCGAGCCTTGTAGGCTTGTTAGGGTTTCAAACTCATTAGCAGCCACTATCTATAACACTAGAATTGTGCTGTCCATGTTGCCAACCAGATCATGGTCTTTGGCTCCAAATGCTCGTTTGATTTACAAGGCATTACAAGTAAGATAATGTGGGGTCCAAGTGTAAAATCTGGAAGTTGGGTCCTACCAAAATGGAAAGGGATCCTCCCTTCCAACTAATTCAATTGAACGGGTGATCTGGACCGTTGAAATTTAATCCAACAGCAATAAATAAGGAGGTTTATTAAAAATTATAATAATTTTAACTGTTGAATCAAATTTCAACGGCCTGAATCACTCGATCAGGTAGATTAGGTGGAAGTAATCCGGAGATAATCCATTTTCTACCAAAATTTTGTTGGTGCTGGTGCTCATACTGTAGTATAATATATAAATATATATGTATAGTAATACATTGATGGATTATAGTATAACGCGTGTTTGTGTTGGTAAAAGCAATATTGAAATGATATTTCTTGTCTCCTCTTTTGTATGTGAGAAAGACTTTTCTTAAAGAATTCTACTTTCTGTAGAGAGAGCAACTACCAGAGCTTGGTCTAAGTTCTCAAGCTACTTGGAAATTCGGAATATATATATAATTTACTGATACTGTATTCTCTAATTGGAGTAATTAATTTAATTATTAGTATTATGGCATCTTGATCATTGTTATTACGATTTCATATCATGCCTGCGTGAGAGACAGACAAAAAAACAACACTCAAGTCTGTGACTTTGAAACCCTTTCTTTAGTTGGATTTGGATCCTCTCCAGATCCCCTCCTTGGAGATCCCGGAGATCAAGACACTAGGACCGTTTATCAAAGATCGTACAGCCATAATTAAATACTTTTTAAGCAAAACGAGATTGTTTTACTTTTAAAAATATAAAAAGCATTTAATTATGGTCACACGATCTTTGATGAACGGTCATTATTCCTTGATCCCCGGGATCTCTAGGGAGGGGATCCGGAGAGGATCCAAATCCTCTTTTGTTATCTTTTATGTGATTTTTAATAAGCTTTTTAATCAAAATGGTTCCTGAGATTTTCATAACACATAATTTTGGTTCCTAAGATTTAAAATCAATAAAAGTGGTCCCTGAGATTGTCCACCATCAATTATTTTGGTCATTCCATTAAAAAAACTCAGTTAAGTGGTCCTTGAGCATTTTAATGGATGAACCAAAATGATGGATGGTGGACAAACTCAGGAACCAAAATTATGTGTTATACAAATCTCCTAGATCAAAATGATGTGTTATGCAAATCTCAGAGACCAAAGTTATGTGTTATACCCTCAACTTAACAGAGTTTTTTAACGGAATGACTAAAATAATAAATGATGGACAATCTCAAGGATTACTTTTATTAATTTTAAATCAGAATGACCAAAATTATATGTTATATAAATCTCAAATATCACTTTTACTAAAAAGCCTTTTTAATATGCCAAGTTAAGCTGCATGTCCATACTCATATATGGTTTAGAATAAAAACAAAAGGAAAAACACTAAAAATTAAACTTTTATGCTTTGGATACTTAAAACTCATAAAGAAATTGCAAAATAATTGTTAAGATCACACAGAGAAACAATTTTTTTGCTCGACACTTGACGGGTTATATTTTGCTAAAATGTGAATATTTAATAGGAATGGAATCAAATGACAAATATTTTGACAAATAACTTAACATTTCTTTTTGGCCATTAAATTTTATGACATTTCTCGATTAAGAGTGATGTGACCTTGACTGACGCGGATTTATATTTAATATTATAAATAATAAAATCTAGAAGAAAAAAGAAGAAAGAACTGTAAGCATTCGAACTTCAAAGTGAGAGGGTGGGTAAGACGTAAGAGACCTCCATTGCTTTGCCATCTTATCCGCGGCATTTTTTTCTCAACTTTGGTTAAAACACCTTCCTGATCTCTTTATTCTAGAAACCCGTGTGTTATTAGAGAGATATTTTTTCCATCTAGTTCAGATCATTTTCACATTGATCTTGCCCTTTGGCCAATGAGGGAAAACATCGTTTTCCACAGCCTACTTTATCACTCAAAAATACCAGGAATGAAGAATGAGAGTTTGGGGTTTAGTTTTATTAACCAAACAAAATGATTTAAAAGATTGAGCGATCGCTTGACATGTTTTGTGTGCATTTTAAGTTTGTATCAATCGAATCAAATCAACATGTAGTGAAGACGATAGATTTTTCTCTATCTTCTCATGTTCGTGGCCAATCTCTATTTCCTGGATTTCATCGTTGTTTTGATTTTTTTTTTTTTTTTTTCTTTTGAGTTTTATTCTATTAGTTGATTCTTATATGATGTGGGAAAATAGATTAAGCCTCACAATGGGTTAGCAATAATGTGGTTCAAATTCTATTTCTGTGAGAATCAAATCTAAAATCTATTACAAATGAAGAGGAATACTATTAGTCCATAATATTAAATGGCAAATCCATGTCATTTTGAAGTTTAAAATGTTAAACATTACTCTGAGTCAATACTATTAAATGTTATAAAATCTAATGGTTAAAAAAATAGCGTAAAAATACTTGCCCCTTGATTATATTCTTATTTAGTATCATATATTCATATATGATAGCTTATAATCTCACGACATAATATAAAATATTAGACTATATATATATACACACACACACAGACAGACCATTTATGCAAATGAATCTCTATTTTTTTTTTTAAAGGGATTAGTTGTGGGGCCCACTCCACATCGAACTTCAACGATTCGAACTGTCTATTTTGTAAGTCTCGTTTCATATATCATCTTTACAAAAATTCGATTTAATTCGAAACTATTTGCCTATTTAATTATCAAAATAGAATTTCATTGTTTCTTATATAACAAAGTATTCGTTTATTTCTTTGAATTCAATTGGATGTCTTAAACATTTCCAATTTGGCTAATACTTTACAAGGATGATCTATAAGGTGCAACTTAAAAATATTTGGTTCGGATTGTTAAAGTTTGATGTGATGTGGACTCTACAATTAATCTTCATTTTTATTAAAAAAATAAATAAAATAAGAATCTCTTCCCTTAAAGATTTCCTGTAACATTCAACGGTCTAGATTTTATAAAGATTTTGACAAACATTTTTACACTTTCTTGTAGCCTTTAGATTTTATAACATTCAACAATCTAGATTAAGAGTGATGTGGAGAGTTTTAAACATTAAATGACTTGGATGATGATGTGGATTATAACTAATAAAGAAAACACTAATCTAAATAAAAATTAGGCCTAAAAATTAATATCTAATAGGATAGAATTGAAAAAAAATCAACGATCAAACTTCGAACATAGTGTTAAAAAAAAAAAAAAAAAAAAAAAAAAAAAAAGAGAAACAAAAACATGAAAATACTGTAACCTCCATCTCCCTCCCTGCAATGCTTTGGATGAAATCTCCTCTTTCATTTTATAAAAAATGAACCCTAATAAATAACAAAAAATGAACGATTTGAAAAAAAGGTGATACTAGGGATAAGATTAATACTTAACGGAAACGAAACTGCTACAATAAAAATAAAAAATAAAAATTGAAAGCGTAGACGAATGAAATCAAGTTATTTGTTTGCTTCGAAAAACCAAAAAAGTAGAAAAATCATCAATGACCTAAATCGACAAAACTAAAAAGATTTTGCAAAACCCAATTTAATCACCCTACACATATGAACATTAATATACGGTTTAGGGTTTTGTACGTTTTGGTTACATAATGAAGATTCAAGAGACTAATAACTTGATTTGTTGTAGAAGGCATTAAAATTTCATATCAATCCTATGAAAGTTGCATACCTCATCGGAAAAGAAGGACATAGGTTAGAGTACTTCGAATCAATGGAAGTTCTACCTCCTGTCTTGTTTGCATGCTTAAAATTAGGGTCCCTTCCTTTTTAACTTATTTTTAATTACCTTCCATATTTTATACTTTTTGAATTTTATTTTTATGTTTATTATTAGTTAAAATCCACTTAAATATCCATGTCATTTAATGAATGAATATGAACCTTTAGATGTTTTGTAATCTAAAAATTTATAAAGGAGGTAAAAATATTTATCAAAATATTTGTCTCTTGATTCGATCCCTATATATATATATATATATGTGTGTGTGTGTAAATCTTTCAATCCTACTGCCGTTCACTTTCTTCGAACTGCAACAGAGTGGAAAAGTTGGAGGTGTCCGTGGTCTTTTCATTTAGTTGGCCTGATGCTTAAGTTTGCAGCTTCCTAGGGCATCGTACATATATATGCAGCTGAAACATAATGCCAAGGATAGTCGCACCACAGATGTGACATAAAGGTTCGGCGCCCCATCTTATATTCTTTTTTGAACTTTCGGGTTATTACCATGGATGTTTTTCCCTCCTCTTTATCGAAATTTTAAAACTAATATTTCCCCAACCAACTTATATGAACTAATCGAATCTAATGACCCACAAAACACAATTAACATATTATAATCGATGACAGTGACTTCAGACCTTCAGGCCGTACACGTATCCCATACTGAACAGGGTACGTATGCAAAATGAGACAGTATAGTTAGATCACTAATTTTTTTGGTATATCAAGATTGTCGTGACATTATGTTAATCACACTTAAATTATACATATGTTTTATTAACTTATAAGTTTGACAAATTTATATTATGGTACGTAAAATAATAATATTTCGTGATAATGTTTTTGATACACATAATATTGTGAGAAGGTTGAAACATTGCATAAAATAATAGTTTCAAGCAAATAAGTCTAGAATTAGTCAAATGGAAGGCCCTGGCCTTTCTTCCAAGGAGGACTTTATAATCCTGCACAGAGGGGTCCGTTGCCTTTCTTTGGACAAATGCCAAAATATTGGTGGGAAAGTTTGGTTACCATCTCTTTTTTTTCTGACCAACGAATGAAAGCAGCTCACTTGACTAAATATCTCTATGTGTATACCAATAAGAGACAGTGTCATAAGTTAGGAGCATATTTGAGAAAAAAATATCCAAGCATATATGTATGTTTAGGCTTTAGGGTTCACTATGCTTAGAAGAAATGCACATGCTTTGGTTGCTTGGAAAACCTTCGAAGTCAAACACGAGAGCCACAAGATGTTTATATATATTACATGCTGGATTCCTGGACATCACATAAGTTTTTGTCAAATAAGACATGCTACTTCTTCTTCTTTCCTTTTTTATTTTTTATTTTTAATTTTATTTATTAGTCATGTATGCTGCTTCAATTCTTCTCCACCTAGATACGGCTAGCTACGGTGCAACACTAGCCAAACTTCCTTTGAACAATTGTTAACTAATGTGATTATTTTACCCCTTGGAATTTTCAAAAATAAGAAGAAAGGCCAAAGTTAAAACAAGACAGTTCAAACATAACTAAATATATAATGTCAATTCTGTCACATCTCGGTCCGGGCTGTGGAATATCAATGATATACATACGATAAAAGGAAATGACCCACTCACCACACTTTATGGCTTCATCACCTTCCGGGTGTCGGCCAACACATCTCAATTCGGAGTCCTAGTGGACAATTCAGGTCAGGATGTGTCAAATTCATAGTTTTTTTTTTTTTCAACAAGATCCTCTTCGGATCCTTTTGGTGAGGATCCGTGAATCGTGTCCGTTCATCGTAACATTGTACGATCAGTTTTTGTCAGGTACGTTTTGTGTTTAATTTTAAATAAAAATATTTAAAATGATTTCTAACCGCACGATTTACGATGAACGGACACAATTTACGAATTTTCGAGATCCTACAAAGAGGATCCGGATTTTTTTTTTTGACAAACGATTGCTTTAATAGATTAAATTGTTATTTGTTAAGGAGGGAGAGATTGATGAAAAGATCGAACCGCACATGATACATATGCATGATTGTTTTTCACCAATGCGATAAAGGGCATCTTCCAATCCATGATTTTCTTTAGAACAATACAGTTTGACAATATATACATAACATGCTGAATATATAAAATACAAATAGTAGATACAATGAAGCATATGAAAACTTTTCAAAATATCAACAACAGCTTCTAAAGATAAACTCATTCTACATTGACAAAGTATGCAAGCTATAAAGTTGGAGAGCAACAACATTATTCTCCAAAAGAAAAGAATTCGACAGCATTCCAAGGACAGAAGAAAACATATGTCGCATGAGACGACCGCAAGTAAATTGTTTAAACCATGAAATCAAGAATTCTCTCGAATTTCCAAGTAGAAGTTAAAGAATCCTACCTAATATTAGCTTTAAAATTTACTTTAATGCGACTTCTTATTAAAATACCAATTAACATAACCAAATTTTTAATGAAGACTAGTCAGTTTCTAGATTCTTATGCTTAATTATACCGTTCAGAAAAAACCTACATATATATATATATATATATATATGGTTCGTAATATGAACTGGCTTCTATGCCCTCCCACTTTCTATGCACTTCCATGTTGTTTTATTTATGCGATGACGGTTAAGCCAGATTAATATTTTATATTAATATTATTTTTTATCTTATTATTTTTATAAAAAAATAATATAAAATATTAACATAATTTAATTATGATCGCATAAAATAGAAAGCGATAGAAGTGAATGGAAAATGAAAAGGCAGAGAAGTCCTTGCAATATTTACCCTAATCATAATAAAAGCAAGACTTTGTGGCCTCATGCCAAATCAAATGCTTCCACGTGGTAAGCATTTGGAGCATCGCAATTGAAACCATAATTTTCTTGGTGCTTGTACCTACGGCGGGCATAAAAAATAATTTTCTTGGTGCTTGTACCTACGGCTACGGCGGGCATAAAAAATAATTTTCTTGGTGCTTGTACCAACGGCGGGCATAAAAAACGTGAAATCGTAGAACTGGTTCAGCTCGGTTTGGAACTGAACCAACCGGTCATATCAATTTCAATTTTTGATTTTTATCTCTACATAACCGGTTTGGATCGAACTAAATTGTATTATTAATTAACTTTTTTATTTTAAATATAATCCATTAGGCCTTTGTTTTTATCTGTCTGTTCAACCTAAGTATAAAAGTTCATACCAAAGCTCTCAAACTTAAGCCCAAATAACTTAACATTGCCAACCATGCAGAAAATTTAGTCAGAATTTCAAATCCTAAGTCGTCACTCTCTCTCTCTCTCGCTCGATCTTCATGGCCTTTGCTCCCTCATTCGTCATCGATATCTCAAAATCTCCTCCCTTGCGACCAAAATTTCCACCTTATCGATCTTCACGGTCTCTCCATTTTCTGCTTCTTCCTCTCCCACTGCGATTTAGGCACCAAAAAGGTGATGACAAGAAAAGAAGATGAAGCAGTGCATCCGCTTCCCTCCTCATCCTTGTTAGATTGTTGCACTTCCCTCCTTTGATATGCCGCTTCTGTTTTGACTATGTTTTGGCTTTTGGAAGACTAAAATTATAGATAAAATTTGTAAACCAAATTATGTGTCACCAATAAGAATGAGCACATTTATTAACGTTTAAATAGGAATCCAATTATCAACTTACTTGTCATTTAATTTATATATTTTTATCTATAAATTTGGTTTCCCTAACATTACCCTTTCATAAAACCCAAAAGACCAACAAAAAAATAAATGAAATGAGCTAAGGCCTAGAACCAGTTGTGAACCGAACATCTGAACTGTTCTGATCAAATTCGATTTGGTTTTTGTAACTTATATTGATAAGAACTGAATCGGACCGAACTGTAGTTTTTCTCTGTTCCAGTTCTGGTTTGAGAGGTAATTCGGACCGAACCAAGTTCTATCCACCCCTACTTTTGCCCATAGTCATACCTTAATTTGTCGAATACTCATAGCAAAAGGAAAATTCGATGGAAGGCATAATCAAATGTAATTGATTGAAGAAGAGGAAAAAATTGAAAGTATCGTGCAAAAAAGAAGAAGAAAGTTTTAATCAAATTAAATGTTTCCATTTTAAAATAAGAGTCTCAATATATGATGTTATGAGACTGTCAACTAAAATGGTTCAAATAAATATAGCTCGACGTAAATTAATACATATCGAATTATAACGAGAATATTACTTTGTCTTTGTCATCGTTTGCTACATATTGTCATACAAGCTAAATGATCTATAGTGCATAATAGGGGACATGGTTTTAAAGAATAAGGAGTTCTCGTACCATTACAAAAGGTTTAAGGAACGTTTGGGAGTTGGTATAAGATATGGTTATCCCAATATTTCTTTTTGACAAACTAGTGGCTATTTACAATTCACCTATTATGTCACAAGAAAGTTCACTACTAAAAAGTTTGGGACTACAAAGACTTGTTTCATTCAGTTTCTTTTGAGCTTAGCGCAATCACAACAATACTAGTCACAACTAAGTATGGAACTCATCAAACAATTATGTCGTCTTATCATTTATGTAAGTTGAGCTTGTAACCTCTTTAAGGAGAGATAAATATTAGGCTAAAAGTTAGTTGGTGACTTATATTAATATCTAGAAGGGAAGTGTGGGGCCTTGATTTTCCAAGGCAGAAGTAAGGTTGATTGAAATACATTTACCTCATAAGTCCGATCATAGACTCAATAGCTCCGAGCAGAGCTAGATCTGATGAAGTAGCGGTGCCACCATCACCTTGTTTTGGGGCAATAAGCGAAGTCCAAGCAGTTCTGCTAGTATGACCACGCTTGTTCCGCAAAATGTGAGATTTGATCCGGATATGGAATCAATCAGATCATTCATATGTCTTGGAGTTCCTACAACTAGAAATTGGTGTGCACCGCAAGTAATCACAACTTCTAATGCAACATATAAATACACCTATCTAGGGTTCATCTTCGGTAGTACAATCTTTGTGTTCTAACTCTCTTGCCTATTACTTGAGTCTTAAACTTGCTTACTAACTTGATCATCGGAGAGCTTTTGGCCAGCACACCCATCTCGCGTCTTAGGCTTGCTCACAGTTATTCTTTGTTTTGCAAGTTACTCGAATTTGTGCGTCCACCATCCGCGGCGATGTGCAAGTTTGATTCCAACAATTGGTGCTTTCATTTAAAGTGAACTCATATATCTCTTAACCAGATAACTCTGCAGCAAACATGACTGCTGAAGAAAGCTTTTTTAACACCAATGTTAACCTTGTACCGGAAAACAATCCACTTTTTTATGCATCCGCTATCCCAATGACGGGTAGCCCACTGCTTGACACCTCTGCCACTCCTGGAGCAAGTAACAACCCGCAAGAAAATCATACATCATTGATCCAAACATAGGTCCTTTGTGCGATGGCCAAATCACCAACATTGCTTCTAGAAGCAGGCTTCGAGCCCCACAAGACTCTCCATCCCTGAACGCAACAGGGGCACTAAGAGCGGAACCCTGCCACCTGAGGTTCGATGAACCATAATCTTTTTATTAATATACTCTCATCCACCTATGTTATAACACATATGATTGTACATCACATGACACGTGTTCATGGTATACTTAAAACTTGTCACTCCAATGGATATGTGATCAATTTGTCTTGATGGCATATGTGACAATTATATTTGTCTCATAAAAAAATAGTCACTCGAAGGTTTGAATCCGGACTCAGTTGATTGAAGAGGAATGCCCTAACCACCAGGCAATCCACCACTTACATGGAGTAGTAAAATGAAGTTGTCTAGGCATTTGACTAATCCTTTGGGGGAGTTAAACCAAACTGAAACCTGGATGCATTGTTGCCTTGTGAGAGAAACTTCTATAAAATTGATTTACAATCACCATTGTACCTCGGGCTACTCATACAAAACCATGTTAAGAGAGTTTACTCATAACATTATATTAGTTATTAGTGACGTCATAGTGTCAACTACTTTTTTCTGTGTAATTTCTTGTCCTGGGTTACATTGTCACAATTCCAAGGACAAACCAATTCCCTTTTTTTAGTACAGATTCGGTTCGATTTTGAAAAGTTTGCTAATATGTGAAAGTGAATAAAAATATAAAAACAAAAAACGCAAACGAATATATGGTCACTGTTTGCTTCAAATTCTGGCGTTTAAACACTATTCACTTGTCAAACAAAAGCCATTTACCAAATATAATGGAAAAGCATACCCATAATTTATAAATTTTTAGTGTCTTATCAAGTTTTGTGCTTTTTTTCAATTATAATTACCTTTAAGATAGTAAAGGCTTTTTCAGAAATTTGGATGACACATTTTCTGCAGAATTTCTTTCCCATTTTGTACAAGTTGGTGGAAAAAGTAAAAACATGGCAAGACTGGTTTCTTACTCACTTTTACCGCTGATATACGATTCCCCGCGCTGGTTTGCTCAACAGTGACCCTCTCCACGCACCCATCCACATAGCCATATTAGGCATTAGGACTGACTAGTGACTGCCACAGAGAGAGAGAGAGAGAGAGAGAGAGAGAGAGAAGAATTGGCCTTTGGGTTGGGTGGCTTTTTTGGCCTTTTGCCTTTTGTCCAACCTCCTCCAGTGAGGAAGAAAAGGAACAAACAACAGAAGAAAACAGTGACTTGAGCTCCTTGTTATAAGACCTAGAACCACCACTCAAAACCCCCACCTCTCTCTCTCTCTCTCTCTCTCTCTCTCTCGCACACACTTCACTTTTGGTTCCATTTCTTCACACCAGCATGAACAACCACCACAGCAGCAGCCCTCTTCTTAGCAGCTGGGCTTACTACTGCCAAGGAAAGGTACCAAAGCAACCAAAAACAAACACAATTTTTGTAAATTTTCAGCTTCTTTGGAGCTTTCTGAACTTATAGTCTAATTTGCTCCTTGAATTTGCACAATGGGGTTTCTCTTCTCCACAATTTCATTCCCGTCTTTCAATTTTACAACTTTACTTGGGTTTTGGTGAGCTTCTCATCATGCAAATTCAAGCACGTCCCGAGCCCTGGGCGGAGTGTCCTGCTAACCCGAGGGCTGATGGCGTGCTTAAATTTGCATAATGGGGTTTCTATTTCTAACAATTTGAGACCCAAAACTCAAATTTTATTGCTTTTCTGAATTTTTTTGCTAAAAATTTACAAATTTTTATGATCACACAGAGCATGGAAGAGTTGAGGCAGTCCCTTTTGTACACAACCGTGGAGCTTGAGCAAACAAGAGCAGCAGTTCAAGAGGAGCTAAGAAAAAGAGATGATCAGATATCCCATCTCAAAGATCTGCTCCAAAAAGCCATCAGAGAAAGAGATGAAGCCCAAGGCAAATGCCACAGACTCCTCCTTGAAAAACTCCTCCTCCAACAAACCCAGCAGCAGCAACACCAGCAAACCCAGCAGAATCAGCAAACAGCTCCTCTCTCTGGAATTTCAAGCATTGAAGACGAACCCAGAAGAGGAATCGACTCCAACAATGGCTTCTCCTCCTCAGATTGTGAAGAAAGCATTGTTTCTTCCCCAGTTATTGACCCAATTCAGCAAACCCAGCAGCTGCCACCAGGACCATCATTGCCACACCCATCAGTTGAGCTGCTGCCTGAGAAGCCGCTGCCTGAAAAGGGAAAGCTTTTGCAGGCTGTGATGAAAGCCGGTCCGTTGCTTCAAACCCTACTTCTGGCAGGCCCTCTGCCGCAGTGGAGACACCCGCCGCCACCGCTGGAGTCGTTTGAGATCCCCCCTGTGACCATTCCTTCACCACCACCTCAACCACCATTGCACACCCAGCTCCAGCACCAAGACTCCTCCTTGGCCAACGTTAGCTGCGGCATAGTCAACAGAAAGAGAGTCGTCTGTGAGGGCTCTGCCTCTCCTCCAGAGACCAAGTTCCAAAGG
Source organism: Pyrus communis (assembly GCF_963583255.1). Lineage (NCBI taxonomy): Eukaryota > Viridiplantae > Streptophyta > Magnoliopsida > Rosales > Rosaceae > Pyrus > Pyrus communis. The sequence continues at coordinate 17,235,941 of NC_084810.1, read as the reverse complement.
GTTGCCCTCCGCTGACTCTGCAGCTGCTGCTTCATTATTAGTATTAATCTACCCCTTATTTTTACGGTTCGATATTTTTAAAAATTAATACAACTAAAAGGTTAGTGAGGATGAAAACAAAACCATGAATTTCCAAAATTTCAATTGGGTTTTTGTGACTTATCCATCTAGCATTTGTACAGAGAGAGAGAGAGAGAGAGAGAGAGAGAGGTTTGTTTCCAGGTTAACTCAGCGAGAGAAGAAGGCAGTAAAAAATTCAGAGAGCTTTGTTTGTTTATTGGGGGTTTAAATTTGCCTATTTTCTTTATGGCCCTTCACATTCTATTTTGGTCCATAATGTGAAAGGGGACTTGGAATTTTATCCAAATTGTTGTGGGATGGAAAATGTAACTCTGATTCTAGTTCAGTAAGTTATGTTCATTTTGTTTGTCTTGGTCGGACGGGTAACGCGGTTCGGAAGCTCTGCCCCGGGATTTCTCTAGATTGAGACGGAGCAAATCAAACACTAAGATTGTAGGTGTGGAGTTGTTGAAGTTTTGGAGAAGATGGGTGGTGTGGCCAACAACCAGAAAGGTTAAGAGCCCTGCTTGTCGGTTTGAGTGGAACCCAAAAATCAGAATCAGGATCTGCTACTGGTGTGATGTATGATTATATATACACATATATATATAAATATATATTTGGGGGGAAGCATGATTGTTCAAGTCCAATCCCCATGTTGAATTCTCTCAACATCAATATTTGTTCTCCCTCCTTTCTAGTTTAATTTTTAATTCTAAATTAACTAAAGCATTTTTTTTTTTTTCTAAGCTGCACCCACTTACTTGTTTATACTTATTTAGCTTAAGCCTTTATCTCTCAAAAGTGGAGCAAATTATTGCAGGTTAATCCTACTTGCCAATAGCATTTCATCACTAAAACATACTCAGTTGACTTTGCAGTTGCTAATTCATTGGCAATGAGCAATGAGGGCACACGTTAAGTACTCCCAAAACTTACGAGAGAAACTCAATGCAATGAGGTGTATACAGTTCTTTTTCTTCTCTCTTCTTACGTATCGCGACTTGTAAAGAGAGATAGAGAGAAAGAAGCATATGTATATTGATAATACATCTTGTTGCAGCTAAAGTCGTTCAGAAAATGAAGGTAGAAGCCCAGTTTACCATACCAAGTGAAAATTGAGAGCCAAGTACAATATATTCCATCAGTTGTGGCACCATCAAATGCTATTTAGGTAATATTAGTAAGTTTTGGTAGATAGAAGAAGTCATGGAGCAATTTTGGTTGTATGCACAGCTCAAATAGTTGCAGTCCTTGTATGTATCGGACTTAGGCCACAAGTGAGCCAAGTGACAAGACGTTAGGTTTTCAACAAGAAAACAACTCGACTTGCACATGGAGACATGTCACATGTGACGTTCCAAACCAAAGCTCTCTAATATAGCAATTCCCCGGCCCATACTATTCTCTTGTAAAGTATGGTTTGGTGTTAAAATAATTACATTTCAATTAGTTCGTGTTTTGGCGAGAGATTTTCACTTCTTAGGTCCGGTTATGCGAGAGGGATTTGCAGCTGGCTTTTTTTTAAGTAGGAATTGACAAATTACTCTCACATATCTTTTGTAATGCTCATGGAGCACATTCTCAATACTTTAAAAACTTAGTCCTGATGTAAATATTCGAGAGAAATTTTAATTCAACCCAAACTGCGAGAATGAGATTTGCGAACTTTAGAATAGAAGGAGAGCATATTGATCTAGCAAACTTAACTAGATCAAGCGCATGAGTATTATTTTAAGTGTACTTAGAAGACAACCATGTGGCGTTACTATTCTACTCAAAATATAGCTTGTGGATTTGTTTTTTATTAATATACCTTAAAAGTTAGACATATCAACTATATCGTCTACTCTTAGAATAATGCTTCACATAACTTGTGTTTCAGCTTATAACACATAAATTAAGTGCTTGTAAGTTCAAACTTACACATTATACTTTTGTTATTATACAGTTTAAAACTATATAAAACATGGGATTAAATTATATAGTAATGTAGTAGTGGTTTACAACTACAAGAGGAAAGTTCCTTGGAAGCCAGGGTGATTGCAATTTTATTGCCCATCGTTCGAGTCATACTCCAAATTGAAAACGTAACTCCATGGGCTTTTCAAATCCACCAATAATAATACATACATAACAATAATTATGCGACTGTTTCAAATTTTTTTTTGATTGTACACATTTAACAAATAAAAACTAACAACGTGTATCAACAGTTGACAATCAGCCACACTTAGAACAAAAGTCGAAAAAGCTAACATTTCAAGTAACAGAGAAGACTTAAGGACCAAACAATTCCACATCGATAATGTACTTGAAATCTTCACCGGAGATTGGTACTGGAGTTGAAGGGACTTGAAACTTTCACCGGCCAGCCCGAACCGTGCCCAACCCTACTAATAACTCAAAATACGTTAAAGTTTCTGGAGGCAAATGTGAAAAACCCATAACTAGTTAGAATATTTGGACCAAAAGGAAAAACAATCCAAATCCTGAAGCGGTGGCTGACTAAAATCATTGCTTGTTCAACACGGCAGAGGCTAAAGGAATCGAAGATTCACTGGTTTGAGAATGACCCTCTTTGACCAACAGCTCATGGTTCAAAGGATTAAGACAAGACCTCCCTAATCTTAATCCTAATCCCATCCCTTCAAACTGGAAGCATCTCTGTCACATCCCCTTCTTCTCCTTTGTTATCATTACATCTTAGAACTAGGACTTCTAGACCATTCTATACATTACATTACCCTTCTTTTGGGGTTTGAAGATTTGATGCAGCCATGTACTCAAGTAACATGGCGGAATCGTGTTTTTAGGCGCAATGTGTTGAAATGGATGTAGACAAGCACACAAGACCGCTGTGCTTATGCTATTATGAAAGAAATATGCTAGGGACAGTCGCCAAGGCGTGTAAGAATGACTCCTGGTCGTTGATGTAAGTGTGGGCCCAACCGCACCATTGGGCGGAGTCAACAATGTTTGCACACAATATGAACTCAAGAGTTTCGTAACAAACAATTAAATCCTAAATGATGAGCAGCCCAATATAAAATTCTCAATGTTTTGACTCCTCTATATGTAGCCTCTGGCACCAGACTATGGGTGAAAGCACCCAAGAATGGCAATCCATCATGTAACGCTTAAACTCTATCGGCCTAAACTTTAAAAATTCACATTGAGATACTCACATGACTGCTGCTTTCTTTACCCAGAAGACATCGGCTCCGTTGTCAATTTGATTGTTTGAATGGTTGATGGCTTGAGCATTATACAACTCCGCTACCTGAACTTAGAACAAGTGTGGGAGAACAGATACATATCAATATTGTACAATTTTGCGTTTCAAATTAACTTTCTTCACCTGTTCAGACGATGTGGCTTGCTCTGGAGGTTTATCTCCCCGAACACGAATTAGACGTGGAAAGCGGAGAGAGATACCCTGATCTCACGTGCACATAGAATTAGATGAAGAAAACACATCATCTAATTCACATTTCACAAAGTAATAGCAAATATTGACAAGTAAAATAAAATATAATCCAGTGAACACTTTGATAATTCACATTTCACAAATTTGTAGTTTACCACTTTGATAATTTCTTTATATTCTGCAAACAAGTTGAGACTTATAGTAGCTCAACCCATGGAACAATTTTAAAAACTAATACACATGCGAGAAATAATTCAAAAAGAGCACCATTCCATGAATTATGATGGTGACTTTTACTTGTATCAAAAACAGGATCAATCTAGTCTATTATATGGATTTTCTCAAAGATCTATCTGTACAGCTTCAGAATTCAAACTACTGGACGGATCAAATACTGTCCAGGATGTGCTTCAACGAAAAGGTATTCAGGGCCAACAATTCTAACTCTTTGGGTACGTTTGTTCCTCAGGACTAGCATCCCGGATAGGGCTAGTTTTATCCTGATTCTATCAAACAAGGACTTATTTTGGAACCAGACTGGGGGTGACTCATGCATCCTTAGGTCTCACTGTTCTGGCCAAGTTGAAAACGGGGGCCAAAGAAGCCCTACTTCTCACTTTGTCAACTCTAACGACGAGAGCGCTACTGGTTTCTCCTACTTCTTATAGCTGATGGAGGTGTACAGGTGTAGCATTAAGTGATAACTGGGACTGGTGTCAGGTCTGGGAAGTCTTTTATAAATAATATTACATGTTTTTTTTACAGCTCCGTGGGCACTATCTTGCCTTCTAGTGAAAACACGCCAAACATGGGACAAAAATGAATTCACGCCAAGTAAATCTACGCTAATTCCTATAAGTAGTCCAAGCCAGGCAAATCCTGTATATCAAACATGCCCTGAATATGCAAAATGAACTCGGCAACACAATCGAAGTGCTGAGGGAGTTCTATTAAAGAGGAATATGCACAGAACAAAAAGGCAATGGTTACTACCTCTGAGGGATCAAACCATACATCTGGATTCAATGAATCAGAATACCTGTAATACGACTGGAATTGACAAGAACGCAAAATTAGCAAGAGAATCCGAAGAACCAAATACGTAAAAATCAGACCAAAAGAAGGAATCCTAGACCTTAGGTTTGGGTATCACTTTAGTAAGGAGACTGGCAGAACGTTCTTCAAGCATTGCTTCAGTGAGTCCAGTGCCTGTATAGCATCAAGATATACAGCAGACCGATCAGTAATAGGTACAACAGATTTGGAAATCACTGAAAAAGTTGCAGACATGTACATAAATAAATTGCACTGACCTACTTTACAAATGCTTTGAAACTCTTCATTATTGCTATCATAACAAGCGAGGAGGAATGCACCATAGACACCTAAGGAAGACCAAGATCATGATATCATCTCCACTTTGTCTTTCAACTTAAGAATAAGACGATGATAGTTTAAAGAAGAAGAATATTGCATCACCGACACACTGAAGATAAAACTAATAGATGTAAATTGACTGGAAACTTTTAAAGGGTGTTGCCTTTACGTGGAAGAAAAATGGAAGAATTTTTAATTATTAAATCCAGAAAGCAACATTTCAACAGAAAGTGCCTCTTCATTCAACTGAAAATGCTGTTTCATTACAGTTACCTGTACGTTTTCCCCGGCCATGGAAAGCAGCGATAAGTACCAAGTCTAGTGAGTCCCCAATACTGAAGGGCATAGCAAACGAATAAACAGAAAATTCAAAATGGAAAATGCTAATTGTATCACTCACCTGTCCATGTAATCTTTCTTCAATTTCAGCCAGTTAAGTGACCGCTTTGAAGGCTCGTAGGTAACATCTTTATTCAGTGTTTTAATAATTAAACCCTCGGAACTGCAATCCAGGATGAAGGAATAACGTAAGAAGGGCATAGCTCAATGAGAACAAACTTATACAGGTAAAAGTAAACTGGGATGCAATGCAAGGGAAAGGCCAAACCACAATTAAATTAAATTCTAAGACAGAAATTCATAAATTAATTAGTAGTACTATTTTCCACCTTCATGAAATGTATTTGTGCACAATTTGCAACCCTAGTGTAATTCAAATCCATTGCCAGCACATTTACGAAATTTGAATTGCTTTGTTTAATGTAATATCAATTTGCCCCCTGAAAAGTCAAAAGAACAAAGTGAATACCTTGAACTGACAGCAGCATCAAGAAACTGAAAAAATCCAGCTTCTTCCACAGAAGAGTCATACAGACACTGCACAAGGCAAAAACAGACTCACGTGTAAGAATATATTGTTACTTTCTGGTGTAAAGGCAGAACAAGAAGAATGGGAAAACATTAGAAATACAGAACTTTTTCTTATAAATCAAACCTCAACAATAATTGTAGCAACTAAATTGAATCAGTCAATGGGGTGCCCTTCTATAATCTCACTGTAATCAACAGACTTATGGTACCATCCAGTATAGATGATAACACCTTGTTCCGTCTCTTCTTGCGCTTTATTTTTCAGTTTCATCAAAGTTTTCAACAATAATTGTAGCAACTAAATTGAATTAGTCAACAATAATATCTCGTGAAGTCTTTTATATCTTAACTCAACAATAATCAAAATTAAATGCAGGAGCTGGTGTAGAAAGCCATAAAACATTTAGAAAACATTATGATATTTATGCATCATCATTAGTGAAGCCAGAACAGATGGTGTACTTAAGGAGTATATAGCCATATATATGCATTATCATTATGCAAAGGAGGGGTAGAACAAAGGTCAAACTTTGGGAACCATTCCTCCACAATAATACACAACAGTATATCCATAAAATTACTTTTGGTACAGCATTAGAGGGTAACTGCTGCTCTTCCGGAAGTGCTTTACTTAAAATGTTTTGACTTACATTTGAGAAGATTTCTGGGACGAAAACAAATATGGAGTGAGCCCAACTCCTATAGGTGGGTAGGAAACCATCATGAAGAGCACCAAGAATAAAATCTGGACTGCGGTGCGGAAATAATTTACCTGGAACGGCAGAATTTTCTGTTTTTCACAGTCGTAAGCAACGATTTCGCAATCCAAAACAAATGATGTTACATATGACTTCTTTAACCTGCAAGCTGACAGAAAACATTGGTAGATAAAAATTCAGGAGCACAATTAACATTCTGGATAACATGAGGTTGGATAACATGAAGTTGCCACCATAGAGCTCTTTCATGATAAATAAATAACCAACAAACTATTTACCCATCGCTCACGGTTAAATGCACTACCGATTGATTCAGTTTATATTACCAGAGAACTCAAACTTTTGGATTTTATTCCAGAGTAACAAACTCCCCACGTATTCTCACACCTAAGTTCAATATGCAATATCATACAACCAAGATAGAAGCGTACCTCGACACTGCAACAACAACATCAGGGTACTTTCCAGTGTTTCTTTCAGCATTTCGACTGTATATCTCAACCGAACCATTTTCCATGAAATGTATCTGTAAGAAATGGGGACGTTATTGTAACCAGAAAAAAGAAAAAGAAAAAGGAAGCACGCGATGATATACAACATATCACAAAGCAAACAAGATTACATGCTGGAATTAACAAGATGGTATCACCTGGGCACGTTCTCCATCATACTTGTATTCACTTGTGTATTCTGTATCCTGAAACTTCTGTACAATCTCAGATACCCCTTTAGTTGGTTTTGCTAGCATAGGTCCAACTGGGACACCCACAGTAAAGTTGCATATCTGTGGAAGATTCCACACGCTGCCACTTAAAAGGGCAGGGACGATTTTATCGTAGCTGATTGGAAATACTTATATTTTCATAAAATCAAGCATATTTGTATAACAGCCAAAATTCTTGTTATCTACTAAATAACCCTACAAGACACAAAAGGATCTAAACACTTATCATATTGCCAATTCAGTAGCATATAATATACTCAGTATCTTCACAGTCAGTAGCAGCAACAAGAAGTGCCTTGATATGGTATTTTTTTTCTTCTCCTGACTATCCTTCCCAGATTCCTGTTAAATTTCAAAAGCGAGGGTAAGTTAATTACAAGAAAAATGTCCTATAATATAAAAATTTAACCCCTCCGCAGAAGCTTCATATCTTATCCACCAGTAATGGTAAAATTACCAAAGAGAAAAAAGTTCACCAGCTAACTGCATCCCGTACAGTATAATATTATTTTGGTCAACTACATTTGGTAAAATCTAACCATCTCCACAATAGTTATTTTCCCTAAATATTTACAATAATTTGGTACATCAAAAGTAAAAGGGAAATTCTCCTTGATAAACAACATGAAGGAACATAATTTAACCCCTTTTAGCTTTCATAATTCGTAATATACAATAATCGTCCCTTTGTTTCTAGTTCTAGCTAAAATGAAAATTTCCAAACAAAATGTTCTTTTGAGAAGAAACATAAAGGCAGTGTCAAGGGCAGTGGACTTTGATCACCACCAAATTTACACTCACACATTGTTTTGAAAATGTGATAACTTATTAACAGAATCCATATAAAGTTATAGTACTCGAAAAGGCGCCAAAAAAAAAAAAATTCAATTGAGAAAAAAAATTGTACTTATCAAGTCCAGGCCCCTACATAAAGCAGCTCATGGCAAGTCGACGAAATGTACTGAAAACCTTGGTGACTGTTAATGCGTCAGGCTTGCGAAGAATGGTCTCCGTTTGCAACACGACCCAGATCTCCCTTTTCCTATAAATTTGAACCTCATTTATCAGTAAAGGAAAGAAAAATGAACTGCATAATGAGAGTGAACTTCCTAGAAGATTTGAAACACAAAAAGCATGTAACGTGACAGGTAACTCAGATAGTAGAAGATTTAAAAAATCCCACACAACTCGCCATGATGTAATGACACAAATCAACTATGTCGGGCAAAGATTTATGACTTTTCGGTTCATTAACCTCCCCGCATTATATCTGTTATAACCTGCTCTACATTTTCCACAATTGCACAAAGAGAGAGTAACAGAAGAACAATACAAACAATACAATTTCATTAACTGCCTTTCCATCTTTACATTCTCCTATTTATCCATTAACAAGTAACTAACTACTAACAACCTTGTACAGATGTCATCATCCTAGTATGCCATCTGGCAGTATCCTAACAATACCCCTCCCTTAAAACCAATCTTACAAAGTAAGATTTACAATTTGAACTAAGTACAATTGAAAACCAGCAATAAAACCGGGAACAACAAAATCACAAGAATGTATTAAAGGATCAACAATTTCCGAAAACTGGAGCTTCAAATCATGGTATATCTCCCCAGTAGCATCACTCCTTCAACGTCAATTAGTGAAGAACCAATTTTCTGACAAATCAGCGACAAATGCAAAAAGTTGATCCTTGACCTTTATCCAGGACCATCCCGGCTCCTTAATTACCCCCTTCGATCTCATCATTTTCCTTACTTCTACCGCTTCCCTCCATTTTCCTTCAGCAGCATACATGTTGGCCAGGGTTATGTGAGTCGCTGCACAACTCGGATCCAATTTAAGGATCTCATCTACAGCACGTCTTCCACAGTCTGTGTCACCATGGAGCCTACAAGCTCTAAGGAGAGTAGACCAAACAACATCATCCTGTTGAAATGGCATACTTTTGATCATATCCTCTGCCTCACCTAACCGTCCAGCTTGACAGAGGAGATCAACCGTGCAGACATAGTGTTCTTTTGCAGGATTAACCCAAAGTCATTGCTCATTGAATTGTAGTGGAAACCAAGATCAACCATTCCAGCATGGCAACAAGCAACAAGAACACCGATGAGGGTCACCAAGTCTGGTTTCAGACCAACCCTAGGAATCTTCTTAAACAGAACAATGGGTTCTCGGTAGAACCCATGTTCAGCATATCCGTTAATCATCGCCGTCCATGAAATAATATCACTAAGTTCTGTCACATCAAAGATCTTTGCAGCTTCTTTTATACTTCCACATTTCGAATGCATATTCACAAGAGCACTTTGTACCATAGATGTAAACTCTAAACCGACCAATCTATTAAAAGCATGAGGTGTGGGCGAGGCGTCCGAGGGATAGCCCAGCCTAGGCGTGAGGCGTGAGGCGAAGCCTTACGAGACCTTAAATAATAGGGGACAGGTGAGAAAAACAGAGGAAACAAGGATTTTTGGGGTTTTAAAAATAAAAGAAAAACAGACTTGGCCAAAACGACGTCATTTTGGGCCAAGTCATTTATAAAAAATTAAAGACTTGGCCAAAACGATGTCGTTTTGGACCAAGTCTTTAAAAAAAAAAAAAAAAAAATTCCATCTTCTTCTTCGCTGTCGTCTTCCTCGTGAAGACGCCACACACCTGCAACCCTAAACCCAGATGGCAGAGCCTGAAAACAGAGCATTCTACTTCGATTTTGGGTCGCGGATGGATCTAGGAACGCCCGCCAACCGCCTTTAGGCGCGCCTCAGCCGCCTAGTCTTGCCTCGACCACGCCTCGGCAAGTTTTCGCCCACTCCCACTGGGCAGAGGCGTTATCACTCCTGCCCTGCCTCCAAAACCGTCTAGACGCGCCTCGGGGCGCGTCTTTTAAAACATTGAAACCGACAAACAGAAAATTAGCGTGCATTTGTTTCCCTTGTTCAAGCATTGCCATGCTTCCACAAACACACAATACACTAGCAAGAGCAAACTCATTTGGTTGTGGTCCGTCCCTTCTCATCCACGACAAAAACTGAAAAGCTTCTTCCCCGTAACCTCCTTGAGAATACCCGGCAATTAAAGTGCTCCATGAAACAATATCTCTCCTGCTCATCTCATGAAACACCTTAGAACCTGAAGCCAAACACCCACATTTTGCATAAATGGTTGCAATGGAATTCCCACCGACAACAAAGAGATAAAACCCCTTTGTAAAACGTGGGCATGCAATTGTTCACCCCATTCAACTCTACCAAGATTGGCAACTCTAGATATGACACCTGCAAAAGTGTATTCGTTAGGACTGACACCGGCTTCCTGCATTCTTATAAAGGCTTTGATTGCACGGTCCTCTTGACCTGTCCAAACATAAGTTGTAATGATTGAAGTCCATGAAAAGACATCTTGTATCCTCATTTTTTCAAACAACTGCAACCCGTAGTCTAATTTGCCACCACCCTTATCCCGAATGCCCTTGTAGTAGTCACGATCGAGAACAACATAGCAAACAACACAGCAACCAGTTTCAAATATGGAGAGAGTGAACTTTCTTTCATTTTTTCTGTTCTTGTCCATACAAGCTTCTAAATTACCAGCATACTCCCTATGAATGATCATGGAAGAATCAAAACTCACCTCACATTTGACCACCTTGGAACAATCAGAAACACAATCTTTATTCTGGGACTTCGAATTGAAGAGCCTCTGACTAATTGTTCCACCCTTGTCCCGAATTCCCTTGCAGTAGTAGCCCATGGAACGATTGATAACAACACAGAAACTTGAGTCCTCACAGTTTGCCAATAAATCCATTGACTCAAAACTGGAGAGAAACTTGGTACCTCCTTTATCACGAATGCTCGTATGGTAGCCAAGTTTAATATCAAGAATGTAACCTGAGTTCGACATTTTGTCGAACAGGTAGAGTGCACGCGAACCAGGCAATTTAGCTTTCTTGAACTCAACATTAGAAACATGAATTTCCAAAATGAAAACTTGGGATTTGCCATTCTTACAATCAGATTCAAGAACAGTCGCTGATTTCGAATGAAAGAACCTTTGAATATTTGTTCCGCCTTTGTCACGAGTGAATTCATGGAAGCCAAGCTTCAAAGAAGCAATGTCGACCGTTTGCTGCAGTCCAACAAACACATGGTGGGCATCATTTTCACCAGATTTCGCAACCGAAATTAAAACCACTTCAGGGAAAGAACCCACTTCAGGAAAAGAACAAAGACCCACATCACAGAGCAAGGAGTCTTCACCTTTCTTGGCCAACAATTTCGAAGCATAAATTTTTTCTCCATTCCTATAAATTCACAATCAGAAACAGGGAACCCAGAAACCAAATCGTTTGTGGCACCTGTTTTGTAATCAAAATCAAGAAATGGAGGACTTTGCACAGAATCTTTAGCTTCCCTGTCAAACAAATCGAAAACCTTCTCGTTCTCCCCAGCCAGAACTTTCAAAGAAAACCCAAAACTTACTTCAAATCTGGGGTTGGAACGAGGAATCATCGTCGTGGTGTTTGCCGTAGTCGCGAACGTTTTTGAATCTCTTCAATATGGGTTGCAGACAAGGAGGACTTTTGGGCTTGTATTTTGGACGGTACTGAGACAAGAATTCATCCACTTTCTCTTGGGCACGAACCTTTTCCTTGTGGAAGGATTGAAGCTTGAGAACAATTTGATTAGAGAGAGAGGAGATGTCGATTTGATGAACGGCTGATGCGTCGGTGTAGCTGCAGAAGATTCCACACCAAGTTTTTCCGCAAGCAACTTCAATTGAAGAAGTGGTAGTCTTGAATTCGGTCCGAAATTTGGCCTGAGAAATCCTGAATTTTTCTTGAGACTTCTTGAATTCGGTCCGAAATTTGGCCCGATTGGAAACCCTCGATTCCATGGTTTTGCAAAACGTTTGCGGCGGTATACAACGGAGAAGGATACACAAAACCCACATTGGTATTGCTTCTTCACATGCACTTCAGTCCTCCCACAAGCCTCTGCAAGCGCCTTAATAATCGAAGCATCGCCAATTCCAAGCTCCAAACCCTCATGCGCGGGTGCAATCCTATTGGCAGCAAGATAGATCATAGGAACCAAATCCTCAGGCGTGGTGTACATTACAGTCCTCAACATGTTACAAACAATATCCGTGATCACAATCCGACCTGTCTCTTTGTCAATCAAATCGAAAACCAAACAAACAAACACAAAAGGAATCCTCTCGCCCTGGCCCCAATTCGCCACCAATTTCGGGTCAAATTCCCTGGCTTTCTTCTTCAATAGCGGCATTCGGCTCTTCAATTCCTCGGTCCGCTCCTCAGCACCCGCCGCCACACACACTTTCTTCCCTGCCGGAACTACCTCATTGCCGCCACAGCTCGAATTTTCTTGAGCTTCTTTGATTTCCTTGGATTCCGGAGCTTTAAGTTCCACGGATTCTGGGTCCTGGGTTGTACCGGCACTTTCGGGCGTAGATAGCAATTGGGGTTTTTCGATAGGATTAGTGGGGTCTAGGGTTTTTCGCTTCTTGGATGAAGAAGGCTGGAGCTTTTTCTTGGCGGCGGCGGTGCGGGCGCCGGACATGAGTACGTCGAAGGCGGAGGGGCGGGAGGACATGGCGCGAATATTAGGGCTTTAGGGGGAGAGGGAAATGAGAGGAAGAGAAGATCGTTTAGGGCAGAAGAGGGAGATGGGGTTGTGTAGACGGCGGCGAGAGCGGAGACGAAGACAATGACATGAACAGAGAGATCGTGAGAGCATCAAATGGAGAGCATTTGGGAGAGTGAGGGTGTGAGACTCAAGAGAGAAATGGCGGGAAACGTCGTTGAGCGTTCTAACTAACTATCAAGAATTAAAACTTAAAAAAATCTCATTCTCCAGTTCAAATTTTCTATATTAGGAAATAAAAATACACTTATGAGCAGAGCAGTCTAAAATGAGATTTTTGGAGTGCCAATAACACTTCCCTTTGTTTATTCTTGTAATTGTTATTGGAAGTCCAAACATCACAATTGATAATTTGGAAAATAATACTAGTCCTAAAAATATTGATTTATTTGGAGTTTAACTGTTTTTAAGTTGAAAATTATAAAGAAAATGATTGATCTTGTCAATCAAGATTCAAATGAAATATGGTGAAATAAATATTAAAACAATGTTTTACCCTCAATTTATTAAAAAAAGAAAAAGGAAAAGGAAAGATCATCAAATTGTCAACCTCGAAAAATCGACAATCTCATAAGTTTGGTTGTTTTTTTTTATTTTTTTTTGGGATTTTTGATTTTGCCGACCTCTAGTTTTCACACTAAATATAAGACTAGTCTTGTAATTCAAAAGAGTTATAGAATTTAGTAAGATAAAGTGTGATGAATTTGCTACAATTGCGAGTTTCGCTTTCGTTCTGGTCTTGTGCCGTGCCCTATAATTTAGAGAGTCATAAATGCTTCGGTTAGGAAATTGGATTGAATTTTGCTCCAAGTTGTCTTAGCCGCCAAGAAAGAGATCTTTTAAGCATGATAGGGTTCAAATAGCACGTAGAGTTTCCAGACAATCTTTCCAATTTGCCTCAAAAGCAAGAAGCAGTGCATCCTCATTATCTTCTAGTCACTACAACCCTACATGGATACAAGGGTTTCACTGAAAAGAATTCAAATTTCAACATTTGCACCTAAGAACACGATCTACAATTTTTGTAACAATTCTTGACAAATCTCAAGATTGTTAATACCAAAGTAACAGCGGAACAACTTAGTGTAATTCGTAACAATTCGGTGTTTATTCGCAAATTAAACATCCATATTTATAGAATGAATGACCATAAACTCGTACAAAAATTGAGGAACTTGCAGAGAAATGGAAGATCATAAGGTGATATCGTGGATGATTCCTAGTCATTGATGTAAGTGTCGAGACAACCACATCAATGGCCGGAGTGAACCATGTTTGCACACATGGACCACTATCCCAAGCACTGACGGATCCATATAGGGACCCGGGGGGTCCCGGGATCCTTCGGAAGCCCAAAAAACACTTGTGATCGACCTTCAGGACCTTCCAACAATTTGGGCAGGTGTAGTGGAGAGGCTTGTTGCCTCCATGGATGTGCAGGCAGCAGTGCTTATAACAAAGAAGAAGAATAGGTTTTTAGCTTTTGTTTTAAAAGACCTAGCCAAATCGACAGCGTTTTTGAGCCAGGTCATTATAAAAAATTTAAAAACTAAAATATCTTTGTTTTCTCTATAGAGCCTGAGAACCCCGGTCTTTTCTAGTATCTCCAAATTATATTTAAGAACTCCCAGAACCAATCGTCGCAACCTTCCAACTTTAAACCCAAGTTACCCTATTCCCCACCACCATTTGCCCTTCCACCGCCTTTAGTTGCCTAATTTTATTTCTTCCAAATTCATATAAGTTTTTTAATCCTAGACTCTAGTTGTAACTCCCAATTAATAATATATATATATATATATGTTACATTAACAAATTTTATCTTTGTAGAGTCACTCATTGCGTTATGTTATTGAGAAGAATTTGCTGGTTTTATTACCTTTGAGATTAATCTTGATTTATTCAATGAACCAAATTCAGTAGAAAATAGTGATATGGAACAAAATTAGTCTAATATATTTTTTTTCTTTTTTTGAGCTTTTATGTTCGGACCCCCCAAGCTTGAAATTCTGGATCCGCCACTGATCCTAAGCGTTCCTGAATTTGAATTAGAGACAATTATTTCGTTGAATTTGAATTTGAGATATGTTGCACCTTTTATCGTTTTAAAAGTTCACATTGAGATACTTACACATGCTATATCAACATGTCTGCAGATCTCTTTACACAGAAGCCATCTCTAGAAATGAGTAGAATACGAGCACTCTGTTCCCTAATCATCTTCGCTGTCATCTTTGGTGCCATCTTTGTACATGTTGGCAATCTGAACTTCACAGAAGTGTGTGAGAAAAAATATCCATAGAATACAATCTTGTATTTCAAATTAACTTTCTTCACCTACTTCAATGGTGTGGCTTGCTCCAAAGATTTAGTGTTCGTTTGGAAGTATTTTTAAAATGGCTAAAAGTGCTTCTAGTGAAAATGCTTATGGAAGTATTCCTTAGTAAAAGTGCAAGAGAATCCCGAAAAAATACTTTTAAGTGTTTTTAGAACCTAACAACATTCATGCAAAATGTGTCTTCAGTCATTCTAGGACAAAATGATATCAAGGGCATTATGAGAAGAAGCTGTAGTCCAGCAAGTCTAGCACTTAGGGCTGGTTTGGTTTTGTTGTGCTTTGAAAAAAAACTGATTCTGCTGTGCTGTAAGAATAAGTAGCTGTGAAATAAAGTAGCAGAGTGTAGAGTGTTTGGTAAACTTTTTTGTAAAAGTGCTTTTGAAAAAAAAAAAAAAAAGAGTAGTATTATAGTATTTGATAAACGTTTATGTAAAACAGATGTGAAAAAAAGCTGGTTTTTCAAAGCTGGGTTTTGCAGCTTTGTGTTTTAGGCTTTTTTTCATCCAAAACTGTGAAAAAAAACTGAAGTTGAATGTTTACCAAATATAAAAAAGCTCCCAGCTTTTTTTTATAACCAGAATCACCTCAATACTAAACTTGGGCTTAGAAGCAGAAGTACAGGCCTACCTATGTAACTATCCTTAATTGCATTGTTTTGACAACTAAAAAACATAGGAATAGTAATTCTAAATTTCATTAACCTTCTATCTTTCTAACCGGAAAACTTCCGTCACTAGAGATTAAGGGGAAAAAGAAGTTCATTTGACAAAGTCCCAAGCATGCAAAAAAGTAGTTCACTTAGTGTGCTTGTTGTCCTCAGTCAAACCATGTTGCACACATTTCAATAAATATCGACATATGCTTAAACAATCTGATGAATGATATCGAGAGAATTCGTCTAGTGTTGACAAAACTTATCGAGATACTGCCTAACGAACATTACATTAAACACTTGATGGGCACATATAAAATATTAGTCGATGCACTGTTGCTATTGTTATAAGACACATGTATATGTATCCTTAATTAAGCATCAAAGGGCACAATCAACTTTTGTGCACAATGCCCTTCTTTTTTTTGTAATGTTCACATGTATATTTTCAATACTCCGAGTGGTTTTGGAACTTCCTTACTCCCAATATACATCACGCACCAAGTACAAAGGGAATCATCCGTAACATTTGTGTTCTGGCTTCCCATCTAGGATATGTTGTGTTTAAATTCTCTACTCGATGTGTAGTAAAGCAACTCATGAAGTGGTTGCCTTTGTGTTTAGAGAACACAGTGTTTTTAGGTAGGATCAATTTGAACCCATTTGACTGTTTATTATTTTAGTGGCTGATGCAATACCATTGGCTTTTTTGTGAAAAGAAAAGAAAAAATAGAAGATGAATTACTTACTAGTTTAGGAGAACTTTCTTCATGTCTAAGTTTCTTAACATGAAAAATTATTTTCTTTATCTTTAATCTATTTCAAATTAAAAAATTATTTTATCATTTAGTACTGCGGTTTAGCGATATTCCTCTTCACTCGTAAGTGAGAGATTTTAGGTTCAATTCTTGCTAAAGGCAAATTTGAATCACATTATTGCTAGTCCATTGTGAAACTAAGTCCAACCCCCCTCACCTTTTTTACACTTTTTACACTAAGGGGAGGGGGAAGTTTGGTTATGTCACACAATCGACAACCTAATGTGGTATCGAATTCACCATCCACAATATTCAAACATAAGACCTTTCACTTTCAAGTGAAAATAAATATCACTAGAGTGTAGTACTAAGTGATCATCCCCCTCACTTTTAGTGTAGGTTATATCGTTTCGTTTGTTCACAAAAAAAATGAAATTATCTCATTCACCTCGAACTTGTAACAAGGCAGCATGTGTCCTTCAATAGGATAACTTTGAACCTGTAACCTTATTTAATATTTTTTCTGCTAATGTTAATGTTTCTATCCATATTTGATTATCAATAAAATCAATTTATGGTTAGTAAAATTTCTAGATACAACATGAGGCCTGAATTGAATAAAATGTTTGAAGGCCCCAATCTATAACACATGATAAATGACATTGATAATACAGCAATGCCCTCGTTAACAAGCTACTCGGTGCCATGTCTTGTGGGATTTTGAATTTTCTAATATTTTGGACCATATGGCGACGATCATCAATTAATTTAGAAAGTTGAAGAACATTACAAATATTATTGTCACTTAGTACTTTGATTTAATTGTATTCTTTTTCATTTGTAAGAGTGGTGGTTTAGATTCGAGTCCTGTTAAAGACGAATTTGAACCACATTATTACTAACTCGTTGTGAGGCCTAGCCTACTCGTTTGTTGAAAAAAAAAACATTATAAACATTATTTGGCCAAAAAGATTAATTCAAAAATGACAAAGAACGACTGAAATAAGGGAGCAATAATATTGTATTATGTCGTTTATAGAACAAACAAAAAAAAGATATCCACCAAAAGTTATGCACGATTTGTGAGACTAAGTCTCTACAAACTTCCTACCACATATAATAGACCTATTTTTTTTTTTTTTAAAAGGGGGAATAGGGAAGTGATTTCCTCTTACACACGATTATAATTATGACATTTGAATTGAATACAATTTTTTCTTAATGAAACGATAGTGCTAGTGGGTTAGATACTTAATTGTTAAGGGTAGAGGGAGAAATCAGTGAGGATCAAACTTGTATTAGGGTGCACAAATATGATTATTTTTCGGCATTGAGGTAAAACATCATCTACTTGAATTGAATAATCTAAAGGAAGTTTTAACGAAAAGTCTACGGTATTGTTCACTTTAACGAAAAACCATATTTTTACACTAAAAAGTCAAACCTGGTACTATTCACTTTACCCTTTATTTTGTCCTTATCGTTAAAACTCAAAGTTTTCAAACTATTTTTTTATTAATTTTCCTTAATCTAAAAGATAATCAAGAGACAAAAATAAATAGATATGTGGAGAATGAGAAAATGGATGTGCGAAAATAATTTCTTCTATTAAAGTATTATTCCAACAATTCGTCAATTACCCTAATGTTAATGTCTCATCTTTAAAGCAGGTGCTATCATCATTCGACTGACATCTAAGCTCATGAAGGTTGTTATAGAGTAACAATTTTGGCAATCCCATTTTAACTTGTAACAACTCTCAGTGAATTACTTCTTAATGGGAAGTGTTATTGACACTCTAAAAATCTCATTCTACATTCTTTATAAGCGTATTTTTCTTTCCTAATAGAAGTATAAAATGAGATTTTTAGACTGTTAATAATAATTCTCTTCCTAATTTATCTACACTCACAGACTCACAGTAAAAGTGCCAAAAACTGAATTGAAAGTACGAAAATCACTACTTTTATTCCAACACCTAACACACACATGGAAACAAATGATAACGGAAACCCTCCAACCAAGTTGACAAATTATCTTAAACAATTGGATTTCGTGTCAAACACACGGTCAAACACACTAAGTTTCATAATACAATTGATTAAAAACTTGAAGGAAAAAAATAAATCCCAACTAATTATATTATAATACTTGATGTACCAGATTGTGTTTCTAGCATACTGAAAAAATTCTATTTGATTTCGTGTCAAACACACGGTCCGACACACTAATTTTCATAATACAATTGATTGAAAACTTGAAAAGAAAAAAAAATTCCAACCAATTATATTATAATACTTGGTGTACCAAATCGTATTCCCAGCATATTGAAAAATTTCTCGTGTTTTATATTGACAGCATGACAAGATTGAATAATTCACCCTCCAAGTTGTAGTTAAATAGAACCAAGGTGAAACTTTGACTTGATTTTTTACAAGGATTTTTGACTTCATCTGTATATCTGTATATATAAAGACCATTCACTGTCATCAGAAAGAATTTTAATCATCCCTGGCTTTCACATGACAATAGGGTAAAAGTTAAAACTGTACAGAAATATATATATATATATATATATATATATAGATACACACACACACACACTATTATTAAGAAAATCCTTGTCAACTTTTTTTTCTTTTTTTTATTTATTTTACTCTTATTTTTGATACACACCATTTACAAAAGGAGTGCAAAATAGTAATTTTGTATCTTTTAACAAAATAATAATCATATCTTTATTTTTTTTATTTTACTTTATTTTGTTTTTTTGAAATAATTACAATCATATTTTTTAAATTTTACCCTCATTTTTAACACATAATATTTACATAAAAAGAACAAAACAATAATTATGTAATATTAAAAAAAAATGTACTTATTAAAAATTGTTCACACACACAAAATATGTGTTCCTTGCTAGCATAAAATAATACAAACATGGCAACAGCCAACCAAACCGATGGAAAAGCAGAGAGATAGACTCATCCCGTTGAAGCCGAAGCAGCCACTGTTCTTTTTTCTCCGGTAATAAATTGTGGCTATTTTTCCTCTTCTCTTTGAAGCATTTTGTCAAACACTTTACACGCAGTCGTAAATACAACATATATACAGACGCATGTATGCTTGCACGCAGTGTGTGTCGCCAAACTCTCTGCAAATGCATTAAATGCGGGCGTCCTTTTCCACTTCCTCCATTTTTGATCAGCTTCTTCTCTTTGTTTCTTTCTGTCTCTGTTTTCTTGTCTCGTTGTCTCTCCCCATTCTTATATACCAAATTCAGATTCCTGATTGGTTTCAAAGGTTCCAACTCTCTTACACTACCTCTTCGATCCGATTTACTCTACCATTCAAAAACCCACAATTTTTTTTTCCTGCGGTTTTCTCACTGATCTGAGCAGCAAATCCGCCATTGAAGCTCGGGGAACTGGGTTTAAGATTTAAATTTTTTCAGAAAACGAAGGAAGTAATGGAGGGTAGGATGAAGAAGTACAGCCAAGTGAGTCCGGAAAGGGCGAAAGTGTGGACTGAGAAGTCGCCCAAGTACCACCAGAACCGCAAAGTTCCTGTGGTTTACTATCTCTCTCGAAATCGGCAGCTTGAACACCCCCATTTCATGGAGGTTCCTGTAACATCTCCTCAAGGGCTCTACCTCAGAGGTATTCAAAGTTCAAATTGTAAAAAATGAATTTCTGGGGTTTTTCTTGGTGGGGTATTTTGATTTTCTGAATTTGCTGAGACTTATTTGTGAATTTTAATTTTGTTTGGTTGCAGATGTGATTAATAGGCTTAATGCTCTGAGGGGCAGAGGCATGGCTTCCATGTATTCATGGTCTTCTAAGAGGTGAATTTCTAGTCTTTTTTTTTTTTTTTTTTAATCCCAAGTTTTTGAAAATGGTATCTTTTAAGGCAGTTTTGTAATTACTTTGGTTTGGTTGAATGAGTGCAGAAGCTATAAGGGTGGATATGTTTGGCATGATCTCTCTGAAGATGATCTGATTCCTCCGGCCCATGGAAATGAATACGTACTCAAAGGTTCTGAGCTTTTTGAAGAATCGAATTCAGGTAAATGCGGTACGTGATTCAATTTCTCATTGTTTGGTTACTAGGAATTGTAGTGAATGATTTCAAACTTGTCATTTAATTGCACTCAGAAAATATAAGTGCTTATTCAGTATTCACCATAATTTTCGATTCCATGGATAAGAAATTTAAGATCCTAAATGTGGATAATTTGTTTATTCATCTGTTGTTTCTGTCCAGGTCGGTTTAGCCCGTTGGCAGAAATAAAAATCCAGAGCTTGAAACAATTACCGGAACCTGCATCTTCTAGAAGCCAAGATGATTCTTCATCGTCGTCAAGTTTGAATGGGAAGGAAACAAAGCATTCTCAAGAAGATGAGCTCTCTCCTCCGGTTCAACGTCTCAAAGGCTCTTCCAGTGCATCTCCAGAGTCTACGGTTGGAAAGAATTCTTCGTGGGGCGGTTCACTGAGCTTGACAGAGTACAAGGTTTACAAGAGTGATGGTTTGGCTGATGCTTCTACGCAGACTGAAGAAAATGGGAACAAACCTAAAGCATCAGAAACATGTACAAGGGGTGTTTCCACAGATGATGGGTCGTTGGAACCGGATTGCAGTTATTATCATAATCGAGTGCTGTGTGTGAAAGAGAACTCTGAGATTTGCAGTGATTCAGTTTCCCCTCCTCGGTTTTCCCCCAGCCCATCTTCATCAGGTGGGAAGACTGAAACTTTGGAATCCCTTATTAGGGCTGATGTTAGTAAACTCAATAGTTTTAGAATAGTTGAAGGGGAAGACGTACGGATGCAAAACAATCCAAGGGTTAAGGCTACTAATGTACTTATGCAACTCATCTCGTGTGGTTCAATATCAGTGAAGGATCACAGGTTTGGTCTTATTCCAACCTACAAGGCCCAGTTTTCCCATTCCAATTTTCGCTCCCCATTATTCTCCACTAAAGTAATGCTGGGAGAGCTGGACTGCCTCTCAGAGAATCCAAGGCTAATGGGTTTGAGATTGGAAGACAAAGAATATTTTAGTGGGAGCTTGATTGAGACTAAAATGCTCAAGGAGGAAGATGGATGTACAGCTTTAAAACGATCGTCTTCATACAATGCTGACAGGTTAGCCTAGTCATAAAATTATCTTTCATTTCTTTTAGAAGTTTACACACCTTTTGTTTTAAATCATGATATTTTAGGGTCATCTCCTAACGTGTAGTAGTAAGATTGAAGTAAATTTAGTCAAAATCATACTTAGGGTGGTAAAAATTGAGGTGCAGGGCTGTTTATTAGGGAACTTATACAGTTTACTTTGATGGTGAAAGCCAGGGATTCGACCAGAGTTAGGAAGTTTCTTACTACCTACCAGAATGTCAATTCTTAAATCTGATGATTCAATTATAGAATTTGAATGCTTTAAGATGGGACCGTACGTATGAAGATCCACAAATCTAGGGCCGTCAAACCTGCCAAATTGTGTTCTAAGTTGATCTACTTGAGCTTGGGTCCCTTGGATGCTGCTTCATTCTTGTCTATGCAAGTGAATTTTTAACTCAAAGGTTTGGTATATCACACAAACAAGAGAGCACAAATTTGATGCAAGTGCTTTATCAAAAGTTATGATTGGTTGCTTCTCACTTCTGAACTTCTAAGTTAGGCCTGTTCAAGCAACGGGAAACCTTGAAGTAACAAGTTTAAGTTGGCTTTGGTTTATTAGGGTAGACAGGAAATCTTTGTTTTTTGTCAAGTGAAGAGTTTAGCTGTGGTAACTTTATAAATGTGTAGTTTTATGACTTTTGTAATCCTCTATGTTTTAAATAATTTTCCCCTTGTCTCTGGATATAGGTTAATCACATTGAATTTGTGCTCTCTTGCTATTGTGATATATTTTGGTTTCTCTTCTTTATGATGAATGTGCTTCTACTGAAATTTTAATTAATCATAAAACCTAAACCTGTTAGATCAGATGTTAGCATCACAGTTTGATGCTAAAATAAAAAATTATGTCAAATCATGAGTTTTTCTTTGATCTGAACAAGTAATGAAGCAGATTCACTTCTTTCTTTTGATAAAATGATCCGATTCGTTTCTGATGCTGGCTGAAACAAATTCAAGGGGCTACATGTCCCAGGTCCACCTAGTTGCCATCTTTCGGAGTTCCTCTTATTTGGGGATAAGTTTGTCTGAGTATTCTGGAGTTTTTGTTATAAAAGTTGTGTGGCTAATAAGAAAGGATTAGCCTCTTTGGAATTTGTTGATTGAGAATTATTTGTATCTGTTTGGAAGGGTGGTCATTGGTTAAATGGCAACTGTCCATATTTCCAATAGCATCGTACGTGCAGTTGTAACTATTTTATGGTTCAAATGCTAAACTTATCAGCTTGCAGGAGTTGTAAGAAGCTGGATTCAGTAGAGGACAAAGAGGAGTCTACATCAGGACGTTCGAAATGCATTCCAAGATCAATCAAAGCTTCGCTGAGCAAGCATCCACGAAGTGAATCTATGAGATTCCCCATTTCCGATAAGCCAAGGAACTCCTCAGATGTAGTTGATGGTGCACATATCAATACCCATAGCGTATCCAATGGATGTAGCAAAAGAATCACAGACCCTTCATCTCTTAAAAAGCAATCGAAAAGGTTAGATTCGTTTAGAGAAGAGAAGGAGAAGGAGAAGGAGAAGGTGATCAAAATCGAAGAAAGTTGAGTGCCGAGTCCTCCCCATTTTCACCTTTTTCAAATTTATTACTGTAATCCAGTTTTGTTCTTGTCAATGTTGGTTGACATTTTGTTTGTTTTCCTCCAAAACAGGCTTGCTTCAGGAGCTCGGGTTATAATCCAATCCAGAGCACCTTTCGATACCACTGCGGTTGGCAGTTCGTAGACACCAGCGCTGAAGATAAAAGCAAGGGGTAATTTTTCAGGTGGTTTGAAGTTCAAATGATGTAAACTTATTGGCGGGTAAGGCAAAAAGTAATTTTTTGTATATCTGAAAAGTAAAAAGAAAGGAGCAAATCACTTATTTGCAAAGGGGATGGTCCTGGTTGGTGGACCTACCCCGTTTCCTGAGATATGGAGTTGGATTTTTGGGTGGGGTTGTTCAAATGGGTTTTCTTTTCCTCTTTTTATGTAACTAGGGTTTCAAAATCTTCCTTTTTACTGCAATGCTTTAATTTTAGAACAGTTCCTCTAGCAGCAGCATGGTTTAGGTGCTGCCTGCCTGCTATTACCAAAGATTTGTTTCAATCTCTCTATCTCTCTCTATTTGGGAAATTACACCCATGGATGATGCTAATCTACACAACCATTTTTATTTCTCATATTCCCCTCTTAATTTTCAACTATCAGAATTGAAGAAAATCAAATGACATGAATTAACAAGTGGAGAAAAATGTGTGTAGATGGGCACCACTCATTTTGGCGAAATCTACAATGCATCAATGTATCGCACACTCTGCGGGGCCTGAGTTGATTCAACCTATCAGATATGATTGTTTCATCTAAACATTCAAATTCAGTCATTTAGCTTGAGCAATGTATTGCATTAAGAACGCAACTTACATGAAACGAGTTTACTGTACTTGTGTGAAAACAGGTTTACTGTACTAATTGAGTTTCAACATCTCATTGGATTCCTTGTGTCTTGTAAAGTGGTTTGACTCTTGGGCAAAAGGTGCTTTTGACTCTCATTTCTCAAATAAAAAATGTCCTTCGAAAGCTCAAAAGCAACTTTGGGGTTTGGTGATAGCAACTCTTTCCCCTTGTTGACAAACTAGATCTCTTCTTTTGGGACAAAGTAGCTTTCCAGGAAATGTGGTATGGGCTGTAAAAGAAAAGTACTAAATCTGGTCACATTCGAGACTCTCCGAATTCTCTATGCGAATATAAACATCGTATCACATGTTATATTGACATATTAGTTCCAAATATCAACACATATTGGTAAAAGGGGCTTTAGATCCAGGTTCAAAAATATAGATGATTTTTAAGAGTGAGTCTAATTACCTAATTATATGTATTTATTTTTTTAATACTCATTTTATATTTTCTAAAAATATTAAAAATCAATTAAAATCTTCTAATATTATGAATTTTTAACCCCAAAAAATATAATTAATATCTTATAACGAAAATATAATATATTGATATAAATCTATCTGCAAATCATTATACCCTAACCCAAGTAACAAATATATGAATGTATATCATACCTATAAGTAAGATATGAAACTTAACTAAAAGGTAGAAAAAACATAATATATCTATAAGTAAGACACATGAATCGTACTTGATTATAAAAAAGAATCTGTCATATAGGTAGATAAATATAATTAACCTGTGATATAGGTTGATTATAAAAATAAAAAATAAAATCTATAAATGGGGTTTAAAACGAGATAAAGAACAAGAAAGAACAAAAAAAAAAAAATAATAATCAAAGAGATAATTAGAAGAAATTTGATTTTTATAATAAATCTTATCATTTAAGAGATAATTATTGATAATAAAATAATAAGATTTAAGGAATTGGACTTATTTTAATAAATTGGACTATTCCTACTATTGGTTCAAAAAATTGGAGCTATATTAAGTTTCTCCTTGGTAAAATTAGCTTGAAATTGTCGAGTCCCCATATCTATATGCTGGTTTGCATCATATAATCGCTATGGTGTCGATTTTTGATACCAATACGCCAATAATACGATGTTGATATCTGATTGCAATATTGAGGTTTCCATCGCTCAAGTCGCTCTATGTATTCAGTCCGGGTCATGTGCAGCGTATTGTGGTTATACATGTAAGTAGTAGGATCTGTGGGAATAAATGAAGGGAGAAATTTCTCCTGCTTTTGTCAAGGCAGTGGAAGCCGTGAGGGATCGGATTGCGAATAATGTTTGGTTTTTTCTCTTTATACACAAGTGCAGGGTTTTTTTTATTTTATTTATTTATTTTGTTTTGTTACTCTTAGGCCAACAGGGTTGGAACTATAACACTATGTTTGAGTGAAGAAATTTAAGATTACTAAGGAATTTAAAAATGACGAAAATTGAAATGACGAGAATTTATTTTCTAGAATTTGTAAATTTTCTTGTTTGGTTAACCTAAAATAACAATGGAATTGAATATGGAATTTGTTATTTTTAAACTCTCAATCATAGAAATTGAGAAATGACACCTATTTACATGGAATTTGAACTTGGAATTTGGTGGTCCCAAATTCCAAGTTTTTTTTTTCACGCGGAAATTCTAAATTTCTATGTTTATAAATCCAAACAAGAGAATTGGTGCCTGTCAATTTATAAATTCCAACTTTTACCAAAATTCCATGTTTATTTCCCTCATCCAAACATAGTGTAAGACTTTTTAGTTAAAATGATTTTTAAGATCAGCATAATTCCTTGTTTTGGTTTTTAAGATTTAAAATCGATGGAAGTGATCTTGAGTTTATCTACCATTAATCATTTTAATCTTTTCGTGAAAAATTTCCACTAAATAAGAATAAAATAAAATAAATACCATCAATTTTTGTCTAATTATTTTGCCTATTGTTTATTAAATTGAAGGTATTTTGTTGTTTTGATCCTTATTTAACAAATTTTTTTTTCTAAAAAACCAAAATAAGTGATTATAGACAAGAATTACTTCTATCAGTTTCAGATCTTATAAACCAAAATTAAGAATTATGCCAGTTTAAAAAATTAGTTTGACAAAAAGCCGATTTATAATAAAAGTGACTGTTGGGTGAGTCGGACCTCCAGCGAACTGTCCCAGTGTTTTGCATGTTAGGGTGGTGGAGACTGGACTGGAGATGGACTGATTGGATGGATTGGATTGGATTGGACTGGAGAGTATTTGCGTTGCGTATCAAGTAGTAAAGTCGTTTCTCACGGCACTGACTACATATAATGTGACAACACGTGTTGGATCTTAATTTGTGTTTAAGTAGAGAGCCTTGGCTGTCCCGTCAAGATTTTTTATACCATGCACAACAAAATCACGCAATCATTTGCTCGAATCTAATGCTTATTGCAAGTGATAGATTGCTGGTTTACGACGGTATTCTTTTTAACTCATTGCATTTGAAATTTAAACTGTTGCTCTCATATTTAATGTAAAATATTGCTTGTATAAAGAAAATATAATAATCTTAGAACGTTTCTTATTCAATGGGGCCTCCTTATTCAATTGGACAATTTTGTTGTGTATTAGAGAAAGTGTCATTCTTACAGTCAGTGCTTTAGAAAGATACACTAAAATTTCTATAAATAAATAGTTTCGAGACTAAGAAAGATAATTATTTGAGAGAGATTTTTTTTGTCACATCACGGTCCAGACCCCTACTACATCCCGAATTCGACTCTACTGTAGCACGATATTGTCCGTTTTGAGCCCTGATCATGCCCCCACGGTTTTGTTTCCAGAGGTATGGATCTTGTAAATCTTAATGTATATTTCTATCTCTACCTAGCACGAGGCCTTTTGGGAGCTCACTGGTTTCAGGTTTCATCGGAACTCCGAAGTTAAGCGAGTTCGCATGAGAGTAATCCCAGGATAGATGACCCACTGGGAAGTTCTCGTTTAAGTTCCTAGAAACAAAACCGTGAGGGCATGGTCATGGCCCAAAGCAGACAATATCGTGCTACGGTGGAGTCGAGCCTAGGATGTGGTAGGGGGCCCGGGCCGGGATGTGACATATTTTTTTTTTTGACAGACGATATTACTTATACTAAGAGGAGGAGAGTGCATAAACTCACAATGGATTAGCAATAATGAGGTTCAAATTCGTCCTTGGTGGTAATCGAACTTAAGAACTCTTACTTACAAATGAAGAGGAATACTACTCGACTGTAGTACTAAGTGACTATTTTAGACAGATATTATATTAATAAAAGAGTAATTTATTAATTTATTGATAAAAAATATTTATTAATTTAAAAAAAAAACCTTTTTGTCATAGGCCTATTTAACTAAAAAACTACAGACAGAAAAAAGAGAGGGTGTTGCGACAGGAGAGAGAAGAATAGAAGAAAGAATCGGTGAATTCTAAGGTGTGTTATCTCATCCCTATTATACATTTATTTACAATAGTAAGGAAGAGAGAATCCTTACTTTTCAAGTAATATATTTTAATTAGGACTATCTAAAAGATACTATAGAATCCTAAAATGATTTACACAATTACATTCCTAACTTTTGTTCATTTATTACTATTATTATTGTTTTTAACATGAATACGTGTGTCTTATATAAACAACAAATACATATATGACTTCAAACCTCTAAGATAATTTAAGGACTAGAAGATAAGTCTTTTTCATTTAGCGATTTTATTATTTTATTACACATGCTCAAGTTGGGACCAGATGATTTAATTATTTAACCAAGGTTATTATTTTATTACTCATGTTCAGGCTAGATGTTTTTATTATTCAACCGAGGTTATTAATTTATCAAACAACCCTATGAGTTTATCTTATGCTGTCGTTCCCAAACTTAGATAAAAGAAGAGGGGAAGGCGTTAGGTAGTCGATAATAGACACTGTATTTTCATGTTGAATCCCTATGATAATGAATCCTAAAAAAAATTGGGCTAAAGCTAAATTGTCACCCGGAAGTGATGCATTGGGTGGCTTGGGCACATTGATAAGTGAGCAAGTGTCGCTATATCTTTATTGGCGCCAGGATGCAACGTTAAATGAGCAAGAATGTTGTAGAAACTTCATTTGAATGACTCCACTCAAAGTTGTTTGGAAACATCTATTGACATCAACTTTACCCAGGACACACAAAAGAAGTATTTTGACCTTACTAGACGGGTGAGGTCAAAGAAACTAGGACATGAGGGTACGGTTCTAGATAGTACAATGCGTTTAGGAACTTGGAATATAGGAACCTTAACGGGAAAATCTATGGAAGTAATGAAGTTATGGTGAGAAGAAGGATAAACATTATGTGCCTCCAGGAAATTAAGTGAGTTAGTCTTAAGGCAAATGATCTCGAAAGCTTAGGTTTTAAGCTTTGGTATTCGGGCACAAGCATATTGAGAAACGGTGATGACATCATCATGGATAAGACTCTAACAAAAGATGTTGTAGATGTTAAGAGCGCTAGGGATAGAATCATAGGAATCAAGATTGTGATAAGACAATGATGAGTAAATATTGTTCTATATTTTTACCATAGTCTTAGTATTAGTTTATTGGTTATTTTGTGAGAATTTTGATACTTTGATTTATATTTTTAATATAGGACATGCGAATCTACTTTGAGCAAAAAGTGATCAAACAAGGGAATTTTTTAGTAATTCCAATTGGAGTGGATTTGTGAGTCTTTTAAGATGATTGGATCAAATTCCAAGATTTAATTCCAAGCCGTTTGACTGTGACAAAGAAAAGAAAGCTCACAGCTTTCTTAAATTGACGTATCTGGACGTTTTATGTATTTTGAAGGTCAAGATGACATATTTTGAGGAAGGTTCCTTCTATGGATTTGTTGGGGACGTGTTAAGCTTTAAAAAATAGCCCTTTGGGACCAAATCGGAGTTGATTTGGTTAGTCAAAAAATTGATTCTCTCTACAATTTGAATTTGATTTTAAATAGGAAACCTTTTATTTATTATTTTACTTAGATTTCTAGATTTATTGGAAAACCTTATTTAGGTAGGATAATTAATATAGCACTATAAATATAGTGTATCGTGCATTAGAGTTCTCTACGTACTACTATGGAGAACTTGGCTTAGATAGCTTTTGACTTAAACTTTATTTTTATGAGGTGTTTACTATACATAGTTTCAATAATATTTTGCTTTTTGATTATAAATATGCGTAATTAATCTCCTTTTTGTTAGAACGAATGCCACGTCTTAAGGGTTGCATGATTTTTCAAAGGGCCTTCACAAAACGTAATGAGTCATGCATGTTTACATTTGATTTGAATACCACAAGCGGATTGCATGTTTGATATAAATTCTATCTAGAATGTCACAAGTAGAATATGCATTACGAAAACCTAACCTTCTAAGTTGCATGTGTAATTCATAAGTAATTGGTAAAACTACGTAGAATTGTTAAGGTGATGGCGGAACCTTAGTGTCATTTAGATAGATTTTCAAAACTGTTTTGTTTTAAATTACTTTCCTATTGTTGAGGATTTTACATTATTTTTATTAAATTCATTTTTGTTATTTTAAATCACAAAATCAACTTTTTCTAAATTTTATTTTAAATAATTAATTAAGATTTGGTTTTTACATGAATTATTTTAAATAATTCATGTGAAGAACGACCTTGCATGAGCATTGTTACTACAACTACCTTGTATTCTTACAAGTGTTTTTATCCTAACTTTTGCAGGTGGTAAAAATTCTGTTGATGCACAAAATCAGTGGGACTTTGGAACAACGTAAAATGTCAAGTTTGTGACCTTCACTCGATTGCTCCGGTCACCTGCTGTGGATAATATGTAAATAGATAGAGATAGGGAAGTAAACACAAGATGTACGTGGTTCACCCTAAGTTTGGCTACAATCATGGAGTAGAGGAGTTCTCATTAATAATGAAGGGTTTACACAAATACATAAGTTTAAGCATAATTATCATTAGTGGGTTCTAATGACTAGTTTAAGTACAATAATGACATTAGAGATTAATTGTAGGAGAATGGTCTCTTTTTATAGTTGAGGAGAGTCTCCAACTTTTGTCCACGGTCAATGTGGGACTCTATGAGCTTTATTTTGATGTTGACATGTGTCGTGCTATGATTGGCCTCCTGGTTTGAGGGAAACTTTTGTGCTCTGGTAGGGATGCCTCAGCATGAACCCTTCAGTGGGTCCTTGAAGGTATGAAGTTGACCAGTGCTTGATAGTTTTGAGATTGGTCAAGTATGGTACAAACAGTGCTCCCTTAAGTTCCTGAGTGAGGAAAGCTTCTCGGTTGGGGACTTGAAAAATTGAAATCACTGAGCAATCACGAAACTTCTGAGTACCGAAGTGTAGTAGTATGAAGTGAAAGTCCCCCAAGTCTCCGGTCGAAAAGAATTACCGAATAAGGTGCCTTACTTGTTGCCAATTCATCAAAATAATGACACCTTGTTTTTATATCACACACCTTCATATATGCCTTATCCTAAAAATACTTCAAACTAGTTTTGAGCTTCACAAAGGCCCAAAATTTTTGTGCAGCCCAAAACTGCTCATTTGTTTTGCAAGCCCAAGAAAGGGCGAGGCCCAGTGCCTTTTTTCTTTATTATCTCTGTTTCTAATTAGTACCTAGGCTTAAGGAAAAGTAAGCCCATCATTTGTTGAAATCGGCCCGAGGCCCAGCGTAAAACCAGCTCAAAATTTCTCCCAGATTTTGAGGCCCGCCCTTTTCGTGGAGCCCAAGACTAGTCCAACACTAGATTTTGTTGTGCCCTAGCCAGCCCCCCTTTTGATTTTTTTTATTATTTTTTTCTTGGTTTGAAATTCCAACCTGAAGGTTTAGACTTAGGCTTTGCTGTGCCCTTATCCCCAGTAAGTCAACATCCTATTTCAAAACCTAAGCCTTATCTTTCTTCCCTGTCGTCCATCCCCCATTATCTTTTTCCCATTTCTGCTCACAGCTTTGTGCAGCTTACCTTTAAACGCGATTTTCCCTTCCAAACTCATGAAAGGTTTCAGCAAATCCACCCCTAAATTTTAAAGCTTTAAAAACTTAATCCACCTTCACATGCAACAACTTTAGACCTGCAGAACAACCTGCAGCTACTCAAACCCAGGCTACAACGTGCAGTCGTGACTTCCAAATCGCGTAGCTCATGGGCATTGACTTCAGCCCAAGCCCTCTAGCCTTATCGTAGTGGGTCGTTCTACGAATGAGAGGGGTGGGGAAGGTCACGGCTGTTGAGATTCGAAGGAGAGGGGTGGGTAAGATTTCTGTAGAAACAGTGGGGAAGCTGGGGTTAAAGGTTGAAGGTTGTAGCAAGTTCAAAGCTTGCTGTGATTTGCAGTAGGTTCAAGAATTTCTTCGAATTCAGTTCTTGGATTTGGGATTTTAATGGAGAGATTTTCTGGCTATAGTGGTTTGGATGTTTTTGGGATTTCATCAGGAAGGAGGACAAGTTGCGCGATTTTCACCATTGTTGTGGATGTTTCTGGGACTTCAACCATTAAATTACTTGGAATTTAATTGGCTAAACAGGCTTTTGTTTGACATATACTTGAAATTGTATATGATATATAATAGGGACCTTGTGAATGGAGAAAAATGTTTATGTTTACTGTTGCACAGATTGAAAAATGAAAAATCTTGGTTTTTGTGATTTTTTTTAGTTTATTTTATTTTATTTTAATATTTTTAGCAAAGGTCTATGTTTGAAAAATAATTTAATACGTAAAGGTTTTTGGTTGTGGTTTAATGGGTGTTGGTTTATTGATTGTAGGTTTTTGTTTGGACGCATAGCTTCGATGGTTGAAGCTATTCTTAGGACACTATAAATTGACTTTGCTTCACACTATCTTGATCAAGAGTGTGTGAAGCTTTTACATGTTTTAGTGTTGAAGCTTTTTTTGTTAAAACTTTATAGGTGAAGCTTTGTGGGTTAAGCCTTTAGGTTGAAGCTTTGTAGGTGTTGTAGGTGAAGTTTTTTGGTTGAAGCTTTGTAGTGAAGTTTTTTGGTTGAAGCTTTGTAGTGAAGCTTTTTGGTTGAAGCTTTGTAGGTGAAGTTTTTTGGTTGAAGCTTTGTAGGTGAAACTTTGTATGTGAAGCTTTTAGGTTGAAGCTTTGTAGGTGAAGCTTTTTGGTTGAAGCTTTGTAGGTGAAGCTTTTAGATTGAAGCTAATCGTTGGGAACCATAAATTGATTCTAATTCACACTATCTTGATCAAGAGTGTGTGAAGCTTTTACATTTTGTAGTTGCATCTTATGTGTTGAAGCCTTTGTTGGGCACCATAAATTGATTTTGCTTCATACTATCTTGATTAAGAGTGTGTGAAGCTTTTTACATTTGTAGTTGCCTCCTATGTGTTGAAGCTTTGTTAGCCTTATGGAGCATTTCGAAGAGCTCTCATACTGTTCCTGGAGGAAGATCTCATTCTTTATTGCTATCTTATTGTTCTAAGCCTCCAGCTCTTCGACTTTAGCTTGAAGAGCAAACTTCTTTTGTTCCTTCCTTCGCTGCCTTACACTAGGCACAATGTGAGTGTCATTCTGTGTGATATGGCTTCATTCGCTCCCCATGTTGGAGAGGGATGCCTGATCAAAAGAAAGTGTACTAATGATGGAAACTAGATTGACAAAGCTGGATAGAGTAGGAATAAGTGTCGTTTCCCACAGACGGTGCCAAATGTTGATGCATAAAATCAGTGAGACTTTGGAACAACGTAAAATGTCAAGTTTGTGACCTTCGCTCGGTTGCTCTGGTTACTTGGTATGGATAATATGTAAATAGATAGTGATAGGAAGCAAACACAAGATGTACGTAGTTCACCCTAAGTCTGGCTATGTCCACGGAGTAAAAGAGTTCTTATTAATAGTGAAGGGTTTACAACAAATACATAAGTTTAAGCATAATTATCATTAGTGGGTTCTAATGACTAGTTTAGGTACAATAATGACATTAGAGATTAATTGTAGGAGAATGGTCCCCTTGGTAGGTCTTTGAATGTATGATGTTGACCGGTGCTTGGTAGTTTCGGAATTGGTCAAATGTGGTACAAACAAAATGAAAACAAACAAGAAACTTCGTGTAAACTATTCAAGCCTCTCCTGGTATTCTTTTTCATCTTTAAATTAAGTTCATATTTTATTCTCGTGTCAGCAATCTTAAATCTATGTATATATATTGGCATGGTCTAGCATGATACAATTTGCTCTAAAGTTTTGTTTTTGTGACAATTTGTTCTTTTTGAAAGAGTTGTTGTGAGTTGGTGACAAAAAAAAGGAATCAAATATTGTATGTCATTTATATTGTCTTAACTTATGGTTTCTTGACAGGTAAAACATGTTGATGATGACAATGTAGCCGTCCCATTGTAAGAATCCTATGTGGACTTAACAAGTCGTGAAAAAGGAGAGATTATGTGTTGATAATATAATTCTTAAGAGTTTTAATATGTGGAAAAGTTAATGTCCTATTATTGTGGAAACACATTCTAAATACTGGGAAATAACTTCTTTATTCAATTGATGTTCCATCACTCCACGTTTACCGGGATTTGGGGCAACGGGTTAATAACCACACTTCCACGATAGATGGAAGTTGGCTGCCTTGCCTTTATAAACGCAAAAATTCCCTGCTCACAAAGACACGTTATGAGATTAGGTTTTTATCACCATAAGAACATAAAGGCTTTCAGTGAATAGAAGAGTTTTTTGAAGCAATCATTAATGATGTCTTCCTTAGGTGAACATGAGTTGATCTTTTCTCTCTTATGTGACTAGTGTTATCAGTTAAGTGTGTGAATTTTCCAACATTTGGTATCAGAGCAAGCTTAACTGGTCCTAGTTCATAGTTTCGTATTTTTTCATTTTTATTTGGAATTAATGAATGGTGATTCAAAACTCATAAAGTGTCAACATTCTTTTCTAAAGAGAAGTATGTATGAATTGTCGAGAGTTTTAATCAGTGTGCTGGGCCATATTGATCTATCTCTGTGTTAGTCCAAAGACTCGATTAAAAATTGCATAAATGATCTTGTGAATGGTGGTTGTACAATAAGGAAATAATGGCAGTTCATATCTCTAGCCTAAAGGCGTGATATAAACATGCATTTGAATAATTTTATTTGTTTGTTTTGATGTCTTCCTTAGCTTTGAACCTATCTTCCATTGAACCCTTGAGTGGAGGAAATTACAAAAAGTGGAGAGAAGATGTTGAGATCGTGCTAGGGCTAATGGACCTTGATTTGGCCTTGAGAGAAGATGAACTAGCACCATTAAATGATGATTCAACTCCTGATTAGAGGATGAAATTTGATAAATGAAAGAAGGCCAATAGAATGGCTTTGATGGTGATGAAGATGACTATGAGTGATACAGTGAAGGGTAGCTTCGCAACATGTGACAAAGCAAAAGATTTCTTGGAAGATGTGGGAACGAAGTTCAAAGAGTCAGAGAAAGCGGAGATGGGAGATATGATGACAACCCTGACAACCCTGAAACTTGATGAGAATGAGAGTGTGAGAGAGTACATTCTTAAACTTATTGAGACTATTGCCAAACTCAGAGAATTGGATGTTCCCATTGGCGATGCATTCATAGTCCACATGGCCTTGAATTCGTTGCCTCCAAAGTTTAACCAACTGAAGATCTCCTAAAATACTCAGAAAGAGACATGGGCATTGGATGACTTGATCACGATTTGTGCACAAGAAGAAGCAAGAATCAAAAAGGAGGAAGTCTTTCACACTGTTAATATGGTGCATGTTGACAAGGGTAAGAGAATGGCTTATAATCATGGTAAGGTTCCTAACCCAGACCTTAGTTTCAATTCTGCCATTGCATCCTCCTCTAGGGGCCCCATGACACACATGGATTACATTGACAATGTTAAGTGCTATTTTTGCAAAAAGTATGGGCACAAGAAAAAGGATTGTGAAAAACGGAAGATTTGGAAAAATAAGAAAGGTACAAATTTTGTTGAAATTTTTGTTTGTTTTGAAACTAATCTTGTTGAAGTTCCTCCAAATTCTTGGTGGTTTGACACTAGTTGTTCGGTTCATATCACCAATTCATTGCAAGGGTTCACAAGAGGATCTACAACAAAAAGAAGTGCAGATTTTCAAGTTTATGTTGGCAATGGAAATAAAGTAGCAGTGGAAGCATAGGCAACCTCAAGCTAAAGCTTTCAAGTGGTTTTATTTTAGAATTAAGTGATGTTCTCTATGTACCTTCTTTAAGAAGGAATTTAATTTCTGCTTCTCAACTTGTAAAATCCAGATTTGCTTATAGTAGCGACATTGAAAGTATAAGGATTTTTATGAAAAATAATCCAAGTGAAATACTTGGAATTTTTTTCTTAATGCATGATTTATGGCGTTTGTTTTGCTCAATTTCAAATGATAAGGATTGCCTAAATGTGATTTCAACATTGGCAACTAAAAGATTGATTTTGAATGAGAATTCTTCCATGCTTTGGCACCGTAGCTAGGTGATGCGAGATTTATACGCGCACAAATTAAACCCTCTTTTTGTCGATTTGTAGTATAAGTATAAGTAGGGATCGTTCTGGACCGGGGATTAGGAGGGATTGCAAATCTCTTGGAAACTGACTCAAAAACGTAAAATAAAGTTTAAAACACTAAACTAGACTCAAAGAATGCAAAATTAAAGTTTAAAACACTAAGACAAACCAAAAAACAAAAAAATACTTTAAAACATAAACTAAACAGATTCTAAGCACTAAAGAACAGGAAAGTAAAGGGGGGGTTTGATTTGACGAAATTAGCTAAATTGCACAAATTGTAATTAAAGGCAAAACGTAAATATAAATGTGATGAAAATATGGATGATGGAATAGCCAAGGGGTTCTTCTCCACACATGTTACACTTGCATACAAGATTGATTCTCAGTTGGTCTTTCGATAAATTATGAAACTCAACACTCCGGGTTAATTAGGTCCGCTTAAATTAACCGTCAAGTTTTCCTTAAGTTAATGAATTGGATGGGTTAGCGCAACGCAATTCACAACATTCTCCAAAAGTCCTTTACGTGAACAGCACAATAAAGATACAATCAAAGATCATTAAGCAACATGAAAACTATAAGTGTTGACGAGGCATTCGTTACTATGGAATACGCATGAAACTTATGCCAAGAATTCGTTTAACGCGATTGTTTATAAGCAACCTCCACTACTTGTGAATATAAGTTCATAACGATTAGGTGAAATTCACTTATATTCTAGCGTCATATTCATGCATGAAAATTAAGCGCGCATTCTTAATAAACATACATAAATAAGTTATCAATCAAACGGTTAAACAAATTGAATCAACAACTTATGAAATTCCAACGAAAGTTAATCAATTCATATTGCAAATATAAACATAGTTTCGAATCACCCCCTAGCTAAAGGGGGTTTTATTTCCTCATATCTTTGAAATCAAAGAAACGCCTAAACATTCCAACAACTCAAACTTGAATTGTATGAACGTTTAGGCACTCTTCTCTTCCATTCCTCATACGCACAAAACAAAGAGAATTAAAATGAAACATTGAAATCAAAGAATCACCTAAACATTCCAACAACTCAAACTTGAATTGTATGAACGTTTAGGCCCTCTTATCTTCCTCGTTGTTGTAGCACAAGATCTAAGGTGAGGTTTGGGGAATTATGGAAATGGATGAGGAATGGTGGAAATGGAAAGATGGTTTGGATTCTAAGGAAGTGTTTGAGGGGTGTTGTGTTGTGAAATGGAATGAGATGTGAATTGAATGAATGAATGCAAGGGTATTTATAGGAGTAGTGGAGGGAACATATGGCTATGTCATTTGTAGGTGAAGTAGGTGGATGTTGTAGGTGAAGTAGGTGGATGTTGTAGGTGAAGTGGATGTTGTAGGTGAAGTAGGTGGATGTTGTAGGTGAAGTAGGTGGATGTTGTAGGTGAAGTGGATGTTGTAGGTGAAGTAGGTGGATGTTGTAGGTGAAGTGGGTGGATGTTGTAGGTGAAGTAGGTGGATGTTGTAGGTGAAGTGGATGTTGTAGGTGAAGTAGGTGGATGTTATGTTAAGTGATAAGTGATAAGTGATATGATATGTGGTTATGATATGATAAGTGGTTAAGTGGTGATGATAAGTGATAAGTGATTAAGTGATATGATATGTGGTGATGATAAGTGATAAGTGCATGTGGGTTAACTAATGAAGGAAATGCATGTGCAATGACAATGTGTTAGAATGGATGTGTGTTATGCATGGCATGATTGGGATTAGGAAAGGTTTAAATGTCCTAAAACTAAAGAGAACAAGGTTCCAACACTTTGGCTCCAATTAGGTCTTCAATTTCGTCCAACACTTTGGCTTCAAGCATAAGCTATCCGTCCTTAGCCCAAAAGTGCTCCAAAAGTCTCCAAAATGCATCTTTTTGCTCCTTTAGCCCTTTGGACCTACAAACACACGAAAATAGCTTAAAGTACTAAAATAACTAAAGAAACATAACGTAAATGTACGAGAACAAGCCATTTAAGTCGCATAAATATGCTCCTATCACTAGGTCACATTTCTAGGGCAAGAATGGAACGGTTAATAAAAGAAGGGATTTTACCAAACTTGGATTTCAATGACCTAGTCAATTGTGTCAATTGTTTTAAGGGAAAATTAACCAATACAAGGAAGAAGAATTCGACAAGGAGTTTGAAACCTTTGGAAATCATCCATTCGGATGCTTGTGGACCTTTTTCCATAAGGACTCTTTGTGGTAATGTTTATTTTGTAACCTTTATTGATGATTTTTCACTGTATACTTATCTTTATTTAATCTCCGAAAAATCTTCTGTTCTAAATTGTTTTAAAATCTTTAAAACTGAAGTTGAGAATCAATTGGATTTCTCCATTAAAGTGTTAAGGTCCGATAGAGGAGGAGAATATTATGGTAGGTATACTGAAACAGGTCAGGCTAAGGGACCCTTGGCGTTATTTTTGGAACAAAATGGAATACATGAATCCTGGTACACCACAAAAAAATGGTGTGGCGGAAAGAAGAAATAAGATTCTTATGGAAATGGTTAGGAGCATGATGAGTCACTCAAACCTTCCACAATTCCTATGGGGTGAAGCTTTAAAAATGGCAAACCATGTTTTGAATAGAGTTTCATCGAAGGCAGTAACTAAAACTCCATATGAGCTTTGGACGGGACGTGAGCCAAGTCTTAATTATCTATATGTATGGGGATGTCCTGTAAAGGCTAGGATGTTCAATCCAAGTGAGAAGAAGTTGGATCCTAGATTAGTCTCGTGTAACTTTGTGGGTTTTCTTGACAAATCCAAACGGTATAGATTCTATTCGCCAAACCTATTGAATAGAATTTTTGAAGTAGGACGCGCCAAGTTCATTGAAGATGGAGAAGAAACAGTAGACCTTGTTGATCAAAACGAGGGATCATGGTTTGAAGAAACTGGTATTGTGCAGCCAAAGAAAGAAAATGATAGATTGCTTGACAATGAAGGCAAATCTGCATTTGGCTCAATCATTTCAGGATAATGATCAAAATTGTGGGCTCGTAACTCGATGAATGGTAGGGCATTAAATAAGGTTTTATGGCTGCCATGCATGGTGGTGGGTTCATCATTAATGAATACAACCCAACAAACTGACCCAATCACCACTATAATGAGGAGATTGTAGCCACCAAGAACCAGAAAATCTACAATTCCTAATGATTATTTAGTGTATCTCCAAGAGTTTGATGTTGCTGAGGAAGTAATAGAGGAACCAATGATTTTTCAGCAAGCTATGAACTCTGAGCAAGCAATATTGTGGAAAGATGCAATGGTAGATGAAATAAAGTCCATGGAAGCAAATAAGGTATGAAGTGTTGTTCAAGCACCGGAAAATGTTAAACCAATTGGGTGCAAATGGATTTTTAAAACCAAGAAAGACTCAACTAGTAAAATCGAGAGGTACAAGGCCAAGCTTATGGCTAAGGGCTACACTCAAATGGAAGGGGTTGACTACTCTGAAACCTTTTCCCTAGTGTCAACTAAAGACGGTCTTCGAATCATGTTAGCATTGGTTGCACACTACAATCTCGAACTTCACCAAATGGATGTAAAGACGGCTTTTCTTAATGGTGATTTGAATGAAGAAATTTTCATGGAACAACCACTTGGTTTCATAAAAGAATGAGAAGAAAGAATGGTTGGTAGATTGAACAAATCTATCTATGGGCTTAAACAGGCATCAAGGCAATGGTTCTTAAAGTTTGATGAAAAAGTGACAGCTCTCAGATTCAACGAGAACAAAATCGATGACTGTATATACTTGAAGGTATGTGGCTTGAAATTCTTATTTTTGATTCTATATGTGGATGACATCCTACTAGCTAGCAACTGTTTGAATTTGCTAGTTGAAACTAAGGCTTTACGATGCGAGGATCTATGGCCTGAAACCACTCACCATGGTCAGCCAAACAGCGACGAACGAAACCGATCATTCGGTCACCATAACCATCAGCTTCTCACACATTCACCATGACAAGCACATGGGAGAATAACATCTCGGTGACGGTTGGTGTCCAGACCACGTTGAAAATCGGGATTCCTGGCATAGTAAAAGGTGAGGTCACTGTTTCGGCTGAGTTTAACGACACCTACAAATAGGGAAAATCAATGATGACAGAAGATATGGTGAACTATTAGGTCCAAGTTGAAGTGCTGGCAAACCAAAAGGTGGAAGTAAGCCTGCTAGCCAAGCAGGGTAGTTGCAGCGTTCTCTTCTCGTACTCTCAGATCGACACTTAAGCCAACGACGACAAAGTTTCCAAAGACTTTTATGATGGAATTTACACTGGAGTAAGTTACTTTGACTTCAATTCCATTACCAAACCACTAGTTGATTAATGATGCATATCATGACATCGTTTGGTGAATTACATTCAAGTTTCACATTTTCATTATCATGCAGCATGCACACATACGTAATATGTTGTTGTGTTGTTTTCAGTCGTGATTTCTAATTTTGTGTTTGATATTACAATGCACTATATATAAGCAACCTAGCTAGCTTGCATGGTTAATTGTATCTACCCGCTGAATAAATAAAATTGCACGTTCCTTTTAATTAAGTTTTACCGATGTTTGTTGGGACTTCTCTACCTAACTAAGATTGGATCGAAAGACTAATCGATCTTACGGTAAGATTCTTACCATTGCATTAATAAGGGTAAAAGTGCAAACAGTTGAGTTTGTTATAAGGTTGTTATAACAATTTGTAATTAGTTAATGATTAGTTGGATAAAGATGTAATTAGCTATTAGCTTAAGTGAGTTGAGTCACTAATATGTATATACAACACATGTGTAATCTTATTGATGATGAAGTGAAAGAATAATTTTCTCATTATGGTATCATTAACCTAAGTCCTATGGTATCATTAACCTAAGTCCAACGACCTTCGATCCTCTCCTCTCCCTTCCCGGTCCTCTTTCCTTTGAACCTTCAAACCTAGAAATCCAACCATGGTGAATTATGGTTCTCATTCCTCTGAATCTACTTCCCCAATTCATTTCATTTCGCTCTGATGAATTATTGCTTGATTTCTTTAGCATCCTAGGCAATCTAGTCGATTTCAATCCAGAATATTGGATCTATGGTTCCTATTAAGCTCACAACAACGAACTATCTCACCTGGAGTGCTTTGTTAGCTCTCATGCTTCGCCGGTACAATCTCATCGGAATCATTGACGGCACGATGACTGCTCCGCTGAAGTTTCTTCTTGACTCGTCTAGTAATCGCACCTTTACTCTGAATCCTCAATATGTTATTTGGTTAGAGAATGATCAGAATATCTTGATTTGGATTAATTATACATTATCAAATGCTCTTATTCCATATACTGTTGGAGTCAATTTGGCTCGTGAGCTATGGTCCAAATTGGAATCGCGACTCGTGATTGCATCGCAATCGCACATTCACAAGCTTCGTTTTTGTCTTCGTAACATCACAAAGGGTGATTCTACGACTGCGATCTATCTTTAACAAATTGAAGAAATCGTGGATGCTCATGCAAATGTCAAAGCTCTGATCGAAGATTCTGAGTTAATTTCTATGATTTTACATGGTTTGCCTTCTGAGTATGAATCTTTCATTGATGCAATCCAATTTTGCCTTGGTTCTACCACCATTGATGAACTTCATAGACTTCTTTTAAGCAAGGAGCTTCAGTTGACTGGTTGCAAGAAAACCTTATCGTCATCACCTATTCAAGCCTTCAATTCTTTTGCTGGTCTTCTTCCAACATCGACTGGTGATTTTGGTTCTCAGGCATTCTTTACTCAGAGTGGCTCCAACTCGAATTCCTATGGTTCTCAGCATCATGGTAATTTCTCTAATCTTATGAATTATAACAATCGTGGAAATTCGAGGAATTATCAAGGTTTTTAGGGTAATCAGAGGTTTAATCGAGGCAATCAGGGTAATCACTGCTACAATTGTGGTTCCCGTTCTCAAATCAACAACTCTACTAGAAAGATCTCTTGCCAAATCGGCCGTCAAATAGATCATGAAGCTCCTGAGTGTCCTCAGCGCATGAATCCCAACTTTGGCACCAAGAATCTTCAAACTGCATACAATGTATCCACTACTCCTACTTGGCTCCTTGATTCCGATGCTAGCTCTCATATGACCAACTCTTACACCAATCTGCAAAATCCTGAGGCATACGCTAGACCTGAGCAAGTGTATATTGATGATGGCAAAGGTTTGCCTATACTAAATTCTGGTTCATCTACACTTAGTACTATTTCTCATTGATTTGATCTAAACAAATGTCTTGCATGTTCCTCATCT
Organism: Pyrus communis; assembly: GCF_963583255.1. Lineage (NCBI taxonomy): Eukaryota > Viridiplantae > Streptophyta > Magnoliopsida > Rosales > Rosaceae > Pyrus > Pyrus communis. The sequence goes on along the minus strand of NC_084810.1, from coordinate 17,193,821 downwards.
TAAACAAGATTTGATTTCTACCAATCAATTCATACTTGATAATTGGTGTTCTATTTATTCATATCCTTTTCACTTCATTATGAAAGATCTTTCTTCGGAGAAAACGCTCTTTAAAGGTCATGTGAGAGCTGCATTCTACCCTTTTCATGCATCTTTTGTTGCTGGCAATCAACATGTATTTGCAGCATATGCTAAAGCTTCACAGAATACTTAGCATAAAAGATTGGGCCACCCTGCATTCAAAATACTAAATAAGCTAGCATCTAAGTCATGCAACACTCAGATGCTAGCATCTAAATAAGCTAGCATCTAAGTCCTGTATTTCAGTTTCAAAGTTGTGCTCTAGCATCTGTGTGTTCTAGATTAGGCCACCCTGTATTCAAAATACTAAATAATCTAGCATCTATGTGTTCTAGCTATACTCTAGGAAAATGTTCAAAGTTGTCTTTGCTCCTGTTTCTTGTACATCAAGTAAGCCTCTTGAGCTTCTGCACACTGATGTATGGGGTCCTGCACCACTCATTTCTGTTAATGGATATATCAATATTACATCATCTTTGTTGATGACTACATAAAATATACTTGGTTCTTTCCTCTTAAATCCAAGTTTGATGCCTTTGATACATTTGTGCACTTTAAAGCTTTGGTGGAAAATTTGCTCAGTTCTAAAATTGTCACTCTGCGATCTGACTCTAGTGGGGAATTCCTTAGTCTCAAGTTCATCAATTTTCTTCAAATGCATGGTATTTCACATTAGTTAAGTTGCCCTCACACACCAGAGCAGAATGGTTGTGTTGAGCACAAGCACAGACATCTAGTTAAAACTGCTAAAACTCTTCTAGCAGCCTCTAAGGTTCCTAAATGCTATTGGGTTGAAGCATTTGCCACAATAATCTATCTCATTAATAGAATGCCAACAGCTACAAAATTACAAAATCATCTCATTGGGAATTACTATTTCACAGATCTCCAGACTATACATCTCTGAAAATATTTGGCTGCAGATGTTTCCCTTGGTAGAAGCCTTACACAACTTCAAAACTTTATCCCAAAAGCAAGGAATGTGTTTTCTTGGGTTACAGTTTGAATCACAAAGGGTATAAGTATCTTGATCCTCACACTGGCAGAATGTACATTTCACGGCATGTTACTTTTCCTTTTGCTCAAAATGATCAATTTCAGCAATCAAGTTCAAGGTCCAGTTCTTCTTCATTACAAAAACCAAATACTATTCCAACTATATTAACCTTTCCAATTATATCTCAACCATCTCCACCTATCTCTACTATCTCACCGACAACTTTACCTTCATCATCTCCTATCCATACATCTTCATCACTATCTGCCTCTAATCCTATCTACCTCTCAACATTCATGCCATGCAAACCAGATCAAAATTTGGTATTTTAAAACCAAAAACTCTTCTAGCAACCAAACATCCTTTCTCTTCTGATTTAACCCCAAATTATACACCATCCACTTACCTTCAAGCATCCAAATAACCTCATTGGAGGCAAGCAATGCATGAAGAATTCAATGCTCTTATTCAAACTAGAACTTGGTCTCTGGTTCCTACCAATTCTTCTCAAAACCTAGTTGGTGTAAAATAGGTGTTTAGAATCAAACGAAAGCCTAATGGTACCATTGATAGGTACAAAGCTAGGCTTGTTGCCAAAGGCTTTCATCAACAGCAAGGTCTGGACTATATTGAGACTTTAGTCCAATTGATAAGCCTATCACAATTAGGCTCCTTCTCACTTTGGCTACCAAGTTTGATTGGTTTCTCAATTAACTTGATGTAAGCAATGCCTTTATAGTTTGTATAGATCATTAAGCTAGCATAGATAATAGGTAAGGCTATTCAGAGTTGTCAAATCTAGCTAGATTCAAACTAAATGGAAAGATTAAGACGGTGTATTCAAATGAAATTTTGTGTGAAAGATTTTACAGGAGTTTAAAGCTCACGATCTAAGTGGGGGGAGGGATATATTTTTTAATGTTATAATACGCCATGAATTTACATGGAAATTAAAAATACATAGTAATATATAACAATACATATATAATTAAAAAAACATATTTTAGTAACATTAAAGTTGGAAATCTAATCATCTTCGTATACAAATGAAGAAGTGTGAAAGTCATTTTTAATTAGAGGCAAGTTCTTCGTATTCATTAGTTTTCAAAAGCTATGCCTCCTTGCTATGGGCTTCTTGCTGTGAAAGTAAGGACAGCTTAAAAGTAGCATAGACTCGAACCAAATCTTCTTCAAAATCGAAGAGACCGAATAAAATGAAAAATCGGAAATCTTCTCCGTTGAATAACCATTGCACTTTCAGTTTTTAATTTTTAGTTTTTAAGTGCCTTTTGATAACCATTTTATTTTTAGTTTAGATTTTCATTTTTACATTTATTTTTATGCTTTTTTTAAATTAAAAACTCATTTCATAACTACTTTGAAAACTGAAAATGAAAGCTAAATTTTGAAAACTCATGGGCCTTTTTATAAACATTTCGTTTTAAGTTTTCACTTTTTGTTTTCATTCTCAACATGTTATGTCATGTGCAGAGTCATTTAAGCTTAATACATAAACAATTGATGTGAAAATTAGCTTGACACACAAATTAAACCCTAATGTTGACAATTGTAGTATATATGTAAGTAGGGATCGTTCTAGACCGGGGATTCACTAGGTGAAACTCCCTTATACTCTAGCATCAAATTAATGCATGCAAATTAAGTGTCGACCCTCAATCAACATACATAAACAAGTTTTGATAACTCAGATAAGCAAATCACATTCAATACTCAATAAACAATAACTGGATGTAATCAATTCATATCAAACATATAATCATGGCTTCGAATTCACCTCTAACTATAAAGAAATTAGTTCCTCATGTTCATCATAATTGCAAAACCAAATTAAAATAAACATCAAACTAAAAATAAGGATAGAAATAACCCAGAAACGCTCCACACTCCAATGGCAAGCACGGCTCCCTTTGGATGGTAGATTGCACGGCACAAGTCCTTCCCTCCTTCCTTCCTTGCTGCGGCACTAGAAAGAATTAGGTGTATGTGGTGTGAATTGTGGTATGAGATGGCTGGCTGAATGAATGCTTGAATGAGTGAACGGATGGATAAGGGTGGCAGTTGATTTATGCGGCAGAATGTAGTATTTGTAGGGCTAAACACACGACATATAGTCATTGTTTTGGAGAAGAATTAAACACTCCAAATCCACAAGGAAAAGGCCATCTAGGAATCAGAAACCAAAAAGAATAGGGATAGGGGATACACGGCTTCTAGAAGAAAAACTAAAGGAACCATGCGGCATAGATTTAGGCTTCTAGAAAGGGCTAGGTGCGGCACCAATGTAGGAGAAAGATAAGGCTTCTAGAAACCTGATATTTAGGTGTTCTAATGTCATTTGGATGTCCCCCTTGCAGCAGGAATTAAGGTAGCAAAAGATTAGGATATGATAAGATAAGATAATATTGGATAAGGTTTGGATAAGATAAGGTTGTTTGGATAATGTTCCTTCTTTGTAGCTAATTCCTTATCTTCAATGCTTCCAAATTTGTTCTTCCAGATATTAAGCACATTCCCAGCCTCTCTTGATCCTCAAATTCGTCCATCCACTTTACTCCATGCATGTGCAATCCATTCCAAGCCCAAAACTGCTTTAAATTGCTTCAAAATACACTTTCTTGCCTCTTTTGCCATTTAAACCTACAAACACATGAAAATAGCTTAAATCACTATAATAAATAGAAACTAACTATGTAAATGCAAGAAAACAAGCTAACTAAGTCGCATAAATATACTCCTATCAACAACACATATTGATGAGGTGGAGCACGTAGACTTTTGGGTTCAAATACATAGATAAGGCTTGAAATCCCCGACGTGAGATTCACATGCTTAGTAGGAACCTCAGCCTCCAAAGGCACATGTTGATGGTAAAGCCCTTCCACAGACGAGTTGCAAGGAGAGCCTTGAAATATAGTTCTTTTAAGAGGCAAGTAAAATTCTTTGCAAAAAAAAACCCTTAAATATGTGATTTGGTATTATATGTACCATAATGACTTTCATGTTAGGGTACAACTAGGTGAGTGCAATGGTCAATCCAACATTAATCCAACATTCTCAGTTCAGGTTTAGATTAGGTTCGAGTTCATGTAGGATTGGGTTTTAATTGGTTTGGGCTACTCAGGTGTTTTCCTAATTTTATCGAGTTCAATCTTGTAACATATAAAAAATATAAAAAAATCTTATAACATATTATTTAACAAGATTTTTTAAATTTTAAACCAAACAACTTCAAAAGTACTTTAATTCAGTTTTACACACCATCATCCATACACAAGTTAAACCAAATAGCATGGAGACACATTTTAATGTTTGAACCATGTGAAGTTGAAATAAAATTACAAGACAATACTACGGTTTCAACCAAAAGAATGTAAAAGCAACACTATTATTCGTTGTTGAAATGAAAACTAAACAACAAACTTCAAGTATAACCCTCCCAAACTTGTACCTAGCTTATATAATATGAAGTGGGATGGGTCACATATGCACGAGCGAAATTGGGCTAGAAATCGGGTTGGATTTAAGTTGACATGGATGGGCAAAGTATTAACCTAATCCAACCCAGTAAATGATCAGGTTTCAGTCGGATTGAGGTTAGGCAGGTGTTTACTTCATTCTAACCCTTCAAGTTGGATTTGAAGTCAAATTAGACATGGACGAATTCGAGTTGATCCAATGTAAGTTGCACCCTTACTTTCATGTGATGATTCATTAAGATACACTATTGAGAAGAAAATCCCTTACTTTTACGTCAAAAGAAAATTTCATGAAACAATGAAAGATATATTATGTAAAGCAACTAATACGAATTTGAGAAAACATTGCAGAAAATGAGAAAACCACTACTGAGATGCTAGTGAATGAATCACACGAATTGGTGATGTTAAGGTAATAAGTGTCAAACAAGTTATACAACGTCAAGTAAGAAATTTGAAATAAATGGCTACTTAATGTTACGGTCTAGTAGTATTCTTTTTCACTTATAAGATCGGATTATGTTCAAATTTCGTGAATAACGAATTTAATACCAAATTATTATAGCAAGCTTATAATGTAACTTAGTCCAAAATTCCTCTCCCTTGGTGTAAAAAAATACAAATAAATAAGTGGTGATGCGTATATATATCAAAAGTTTGTTTAAGAAGTTGATGCCGTGCGTCATGTGCCATGCCTTCAAGTAATTCTCTACCAAATGACACATTGACTGACGCAGGGAAGCTCTCTCCAAGTCAAGAAGCAATTAATAATACAGGAATACTTCAAGTATGTTATTAATCTGATTAGGTGATGTGTAAGAAAAATTTATGCATGCGGATTTTGTTGAATGCTTAGGGTTTGTCTGGTGTCTAATTGAACCTGAATGAACAATTATTTAAATTCGCTGCAAGTGTAAAAAAGAAACAGATACTAATTCGATTTTAAACACTAAAACCGACCTTAAGGGTTTATGTGTCACGTTGAACCCCAAATGGATTGGTACGTTGGGTGGTGAACATGTCAAAGGTGGAGGTGAAGGGTCACTCGTGATCGTTGGATCCCCTACGCTCATTCGTGAGCCCTTCTAAAAGCAATCCCAAACATGCTTTAAATGACTGGCATACTAATATTATAATGAGCGAAGTATGGTTGCCCAAATTGACATTGCATCCACATCCATCATGGTGACCATCTACTGCAAGTTTGCAACTATGCAAAGCTCATTGCCCAGATATGGAAGCATTGTAACACCTCCACGATTTGCCCAGGTATTTTGACATGACAACCATAATATAACAAGGATTACAGGTCAACAAGAATCTAGGGCATCCAGCGGCATGCATAGCTTCTTAAGCAACCATCAATGATGAGTAAACTGTCACACAAGTAGGACCATATGTTACAATAGAAGATATATATATATATATATATATATATATATATATATATATATATATATATATTGCAATTAAAAGATGTTGGAAGTATGCCCACAAAGCCACTCATTTGATGCAATAACTTTTGGAATACTTAGTGTTAAATTATTATATGTTTAATGAAGGGCAAAACTTATTGTTAATCACTATTTATTGTATTATGTGTTTAAGTAATAAGGGAATCCAAGGAATGTATTTAATCTAAGAGAGAAGTGATCTAAGTAAGTTAGATTAACGAGACCTTTCTCTTATATTCATTCCTAAAACATTCTTAGCCATAGGATTGTCAATTGGGCATTGACAATCCGTTAAGGTTAGTATGTGTTATGTTAACTCAAGCGTGAGTATGACTAGTCTCAAGTCATTTAGTGTTGGACACTGAGACAAACACATAGGTACTCAAAATGGTAATCAAGTACACTGAACTACGATCAAAAGAGAGTTCGAACATACATGTCTTGTAAGAACTCATAAGTTGCAATATGCAAAGTAGTCCTTTGACCTGAGGCATCATAGATGTCTAATGGTTAGGTCCTTGATCTTTGATCATGTCAAACGCATTCCATCAAGAGTGTCCATGACATTGTTGGGGTCAAGCTATCTAGTCATGTAGGCATATGAATGCACAATAAGGGATCTCTAACCTTCCATGGTGGAGGGAGAATACTCTGAGATATGATTCAGGAGTCTTTGGCCAAAGAACGAATCTGACTTAGGAAGTTTGTTCCAAATCATATTCAATTGAATCATATAGAGAAGTATCACATTGGATAATATACATGAAACAAACTATCACTCAAACAATGTGATTAAGAGTAATATATTAGAGAATGACTATATTGCATTGTAATTGTAACTGGATAGGTTCTCCAACCACTTCTACTTAGCTTGGGTAGCCATGATGAGGTGTCACTAATGGTTTGTGGAAGCCCTGAAGATTAGCAAACAATAATCTTCATCAAAGGGAGAATTGAAATGTAGTTTCAATTCACAATCGATCATTAAGAATAACAATCGTCCACTGCCTCATTACTTGGAACCTAATGGATCGTACATCGAGTAAGGATGAAAGTGAAGAAATATAAATGAGATGGATAAGCAATTAAATGGTTTAATTAAGAACGGTCAAGATTAATTAATTAGTTAATTAATTATACGAAAGGTTCGTATTGGCCTTTCAAGTTAGTTTCGGGTCTCGGGGCCCAAAAGGGTTTTGGTCTACAAGGCCCATTATGTTTAAGTTGTATGACAAGTAAAACAAAATGGGCAAATAGCCCAATAACTAAAGGATGGCCGGCCATAGGGTGAGTGGTAGTGAACTTGGCATAATTGCAAGTTTGCCACTCAAATGTGAAGCGCTATAAAAGGAACTTTATAGCTTTACCACATTAAGGGTTTTCTTTGAGGCAAAAGAGCAAAACTCTTTCTCTCTTTGTCTCCCAAAGAGGCCGGCCACACTTAGAGAAAAATAGCTAGCAATCTTCATTCCTCTAAGTCATCCATTTCATCTTCACACCTCATCCTTTGTGTGGAGACTTAGAGACACCAAACTTTTGGTGTTCTTGGAGTTCCTCTCCTCAAATCCTCAAGGAGAAAAGGAGAAACAAAGAAGCAACCATCCAAGGAGTAAAGGAGGTGACTTGAAGGCCCTCCGCTTGGGTGAATCCTTTGTGTAAACAAAGATGAGCTTCAAGGGTAATAAAACTCAAACTCTCTCTTCTCTTTAATTTTGTCAAAGAGTCTTTTGGCTCACCATTCACTAGGCTTTGAAAGTCATGGGTTTTAGAATTGTTTTGAATGTATGCCTACTTTAAAGTGTTAATAGTTTGCTTATGTATTCAAATGTTCTCACATGTTCTTAGCTAGAACAAATATTTTTCCTTCAAGAACAGGCTACAAGTTGTCATTATAAATCTCAGAGTCTATTCTGCAAGTAAATCTAAAAAAAAATAAGAGTGGTCACTTAATACTACGGTGTAGAGACATTTCTCTTCACTTGTAAGTGAGATGTTTTATATTTGATTCTCGCCAAAGGCGAAGTTGAACCACATTATTATGGTAAGCCTATTATATGGTTTAGTCTACTCCCCCACCTCCTTAGTATATATATATTGTTGTTTGTTTAACAAAATAATAATAATAATAATAATAATAAGAGTGGTCCTGTTTGCACCCCAAAATATAGTCTGGACACCCTATTTCTTTGGACACTCCTAACCGAGTTTAAGCCTTCTCTGGACACCCAAGAAAACATTAAAAATCAACATTTAACATTAAACATTAAAATATAAATTAAAAAAATGAGGAAGGAGAGCAGTACTCCATGTCCGATCACCCCTGCCCATTACTCTTCTCTCTTCCCCTCCTTTATTCTCTCTCTCCCGATGTCTTCTTAATTCTTATCTCTTTATACCATATTTCTTTGTAAACTTCCGATCTGAATCTCTAAATACTGGGTTCCGACCGTAAAAAAATGATCAATGGAAGTTATGGAACTATGGAAGACTAATTTTGAAACCCTAGTTCACTCGGACATACAATTCAGATTCAGTTTTGATAACCTTTACAACCGAAGAAAAGATGAAAACTGAAGAGAAAGAAGGACCCAATGGAAGAGATTTCAGATTCTAGCCTGATTAAAGAGACCATGGCGACAACTTTAGTGGCAGGAGTGGTGCCTGTGCTGCCCCTTATATGCTTTCTCTTTAATTTTTAAAGTTTATGAGTGTCTATTCTAGTAATTATGTAAATATATTTTGTTTAAATAAAATTCTCTTTTTCTTCACTCAAGGGATGCTACAGCTTCTTAGTTTCTCATATTTTTTTTTCTCTCAGATCATCTAGTATGAAATTTAAGTTGAACCCACGAACCTAGTTTTCGAAATGGCATCTGTTTGATGAGAAGGGCGCTGTAATTCTGACGCGGCTTATAAACTGGCGCCATCCGCTGAACCGTACAATCTTTGGGGGGAAGGAAACACTAGCAATCGCCAATGAGGTACCTTGAGGTATAAAAATAAGACCACAGGGGACAAACCGATGTGCCTCAGCCACTCCCACTGAGCCCTGGTTGGTTGTTTTAATAACTTGTTTGGGTCGTAAGAAACTCATATATAAGATTCTCAAAATTCTAAAAATCATAGGTCTAGAGTTTCATTTCTGATATGTGCACAGTGACAAACATGAATGTTTTGTGGTGCACAGAACAAAACAGGAGCATGCTACACACTACGTATCCCAAAACTTGGAACAATAGAGTCAAATCAACTTTTCATATGCTCTTTGAATGCGATAAGACAATATAAGATCAAACATAATCTATGTATTACTTTCATGTTTTTATAAACAATTAACATAAGATAAAAGTTTTTACTAATAGAAGCAATTGACATTCCAGTGTAAGAGAGGATAAAATAAAGACCAAAGAGCGCCACAGCTCTGAAAAGCTTCGCTCAAGCACCAGCCACCTAGAGGTTCAAGAATCAAACCATTCCTGGAAAACAGCCAGACCAGAAAAGATTAAGGAACTATTATTTAAGTTTTACTGAAATAATGTCATCGACGACAATACCTGGCTGCAAGTGAGAATGCTCATATGAGTTTCGGAGTTGAAATTTATCGATCATGTCTATCTATGAAAACTTTAGCCTGCATGCGTATCTTCAATCATCAGGTTCAAATCGTAACTTCATAAGATTAACAGATCCCAACTATTTGGAGCCAACGATAAAATTCTGTAAAGTCATCCAGCCCTATCCAACCAAATGCTCATGTCACCTAGTAGATTGACCATGACTTAACTATCCCAGCCACCAATGCAAAACATCCATCCTAATGTTTATGCCTGCTAAAACTACATTAGGTCCTCTTACATGAGAAAAAGTCCTGAACGGAGTAAGTACATTAATAGCCTACCCCCTAATGTACATGGATTATCCGGTGTCCAGGGAAGTAAAATAGAAAACATAGAAGAATCAAGTCCATTAAACATGGATAAGTTTTTCTAGCACATTGCTCTAGCCAACTTGGCTAAGTCCAAATCTACATTAAACGTGGATAAGTTTAATTCATAAAACAAAAAAATAAAACAAATGATTATAAAAAAAATTTAAAATGGCATATACTGACCTGACCTTAGTGGAGCCAACTAAAGCTGCCTTTGCAAACTCAGCATGGATAAAGCCAAATCCTAAGATATACAGTTCTGACTATGTGAGAACTCCATCTTGACCAACACAGTTTCTCTTGGACATGACCTATAATGTTGTCCCTTTGGTAATCCAGGCGGTTACTTCTGGTTGATGTTCAAAACAACTAAGAGAAATTAAACTTCCGTCCTCCAGTTGCACACCATACTTAAATGGGAGTCTAAGGGTAACGAAACTCTCTGCAGGTAAAACCACTTGGGATCCGATGTTGAACTGCAACTTCTGCTCACGTTCTGGGATTGAGGGAGGTAGACATGATGCCTACATGTAAAACGATTGCAATAGCATGAGAAAACAAAGATTTAAGTTTGTAAGAAAAATCTAATAAACAAAAGAGGAAATAATGTGTTTAACCAGCGATATATTTTGTAAGAATAATAACAGCAACAATGAACAGGTGCATGTTACAAGTGCATAGAACAACAATAATAAACAACATGAAGGATTTGCCATTCTAAAACCAAAACCCAATCAAGAATACTAGCAAACTGATTTATTTACCTTAGAGAATTCTAATTCTTCTGGTGTCAAGTTGTAAAATAAACTATACCAATAAAGTAAAGTAGGTAATATCATAAAGGTTAGGCATACTATACTTGAGAAGGGAGATAGAAATACCTCAAATTGTATAACTGGGCAAGTAGCTAATATCACTGGAAATGGAGGTGTGACCTACAAGCAGAATCTTTAGAGGGCATCGGTAAGGGAGAAAAACATTAGCATGAAATCAAACCTCCTTTAGTCAGGTATAGCATATTCCAGATATTAAGAATGGTACTGCATATTTCAGATGAATAAAATAGGAAAAACCTCGTAGATGGCCAATCCAAAGCAAAA